>NC_058084.1:73777159-74050926 GCF_014858855.1 Bufo gargarizans
TATTTTCTATCTTTTCTATCTTTCTCTCTTTTCTACTCTTCTCTCTTTATATCTTTTCTCTCTTTCTCTCTTTTCTTCTTTCTCTTTTCTCTCTTTTCCCTCTTTTCTCTCTTTTCTCTCTTTTCTCTCTTTTCCTTGTCAGAGATCCCCATAGACATGCTCTCCTTTAAAAATGTCCTTTTTACTGGCCATTACATCGGCCAGAAGGATTTCAGAGATACAAGCCGCCTCTGCTTTTCCACCATATACCCAGATCTTAGATGACAAGGTTATCATCAGGCCACTCCCGTCCTTTCATCCAAAAGTGGTTACGGACTTCCACAGAAGACAGGATGTTATCCTTCCATACTTTTTTGAACAAATCCTTCCAATAATTTAGAAGGGGAGTATCATTGCCTTGACGTTAAAAGATGTTTGCTAACTTATCTGGAGTCTACTTCGGCCTGGAGGTTAGAAGAAAACCTCCTTATTTAGTTTTGGGGTAAGAATAAGGGGCGAAAAAAATGTCCACGGCAGTCATTGCTAGATGGGTCAAAAGAGCCATTTCCAAGGCCTACCTAGTACAGGGTCTCTCTCCCCCCCCCTTCAGGGTTTGGAGGCTGATGCCTCTCTGGCTCAAATTTGTAGAGCAGCAACGTGGAGTTCTCCACATACTTTCTTAAAGCATTACAGTCTCCAACTTCATGCGGATACCGCCTTTGGTAGGAAGGTGCTTCAGGCGGTGGTCCCCCCCCCCCCCTAATTTCCTCATTAATAGTCTATCTCGCATGGGGTGCTGTCATGGGTGAGGGGAAAACATTGCTTACCGATAAGTTTTTCTCGATACCCACGACTGCACCCCCAAAATTTTTCCCTACCCATAAATTCGGACCGCTCTGAGGCCTCCACGGTCACCCTACCTGCTGACAGCAACACAAGTGGACGGGAGCTGAGAAGATGAGCGCCCCTACCACCACTGGCTCGGGTCCTGAGCCCCCTACCACTCTGGGTGGTGTGAGTAGCCTGCTGGCACCCTTTTCATATTGCTTATTTTCCCTGCAGTGGTTTACCCTTTCCTCCCTTGTGTGTTGCAGGGAGAAAAGGAGTCTACCTCCTCTGTTAAATCCAGACCCAGGAAGTGTGGCGTCTGTTCTAAGCGCCTTCCTTCCTCAGGGTCCAAGTTACTATGTAAAGACTGCACCTCTACCGTGGTGAAGGTGGAGTCTTCTAGTTTCATGGAGGAGATCAAGACTCTGGTCAGAACGGAGGTCCAATCAGCGTTGAATGAATCCTGTGCCTGGGTCTAAGAAAGGCTTGTACCCGGGCACAGGATTACAAACCCGGACTGTCTGGGTCAATCCCATACGGGTGGCAACCCTAGCATGAGGCCTTATATTTTATTAGAGAAAAATACTGCCTTCTCCAGGTATTAGCTGTTGTCTCCCTCCTTTCCTAAACTAACATTCAGGCTGAATTCTGTGATAGATCAGTCTTGTGAGACCAAGATGGACTGCGTGGTCACTGAAGGATCAGATTACATTATCCCTTAGTCTGTGGGGGGAGGAGTTACCGTGAGAGACAAACAGCCAAGTTTCAGCAGCTAATAGTAAGCCGGCCCGATCAGCTGCAGTGGTCCGGCAGTCACTGATCCCTGCTGTATGCGCCGGCATCAGTGAAAATACTGATGCTTGCGCATTAACCCTTGCATGGCTGAGGTCAGCTCTGACCGTGGCACGTGTATTATTCTGACTGGTCTGCGTGGCCATAGTTCCCACGCTGCTGTGAAGGGGACCGATGGCAGGGAAGGCAGCCGTTGCCTTCCTTAGGCATTGTTGCTGCCTTCAGTGACAGCGTGAGAGATCCAGCCCCCTGGCTCTCACAGGCAGGAAGCTGTAAGTGTATTACAGTGAGTAATACACTTACAGCCAATGCATTACAACACAGAAGTATTGTAATGCATTGTGAAGTGGATTAGACCCCCAAAAGTCCCAGAGTGGGACAAAAATTTAAGTGAAAAAAAGAAATTTTAACAAAAAATGTAAGTTTCAAGTAAATCATTATTTTCCCAAAAGAAAGTAAAAAAAATTCTTAAATAGGGGAAAAAAAGAAAAGTAGACATATTGGGTATCGACCGGCTCTATAAAAATATTACGTGACTTAACCACTCAGGTGAACGCTGTCACAAAACAAAAATAAACACTGCTAAAAAAAAATTTTGGGTCACCTTATATCACTGAAAGTGCAACACCAAGTGATCAAAAAGGCATATGCCCCCCAAAATAGTACCAATCTAACCGTCACCTCATCCCGCAAAAAATGAGCCCCTACGTAAGACAATCGCCCAAAAAAAAAAAAAACTATGGTTCTCAGACTATGGAGACATTAAAACCATGATTTTTTTTATATATATATTTTTTTTTGTTTCAAATATGCTTTTATTGTGTTAAATGTAAAAAAAAAAAAAAAAAAAAAAGTAGACCTATTAGGTATTGCTTCGTCCGTAAGAACCTGCTGTATAAAAATATTACATGAACTAACCCCTCAGGTGAAAAAAATGAAAAGGTGTCAAAGCTATTTTTTGTCACCTTACATCACAAAGTGTAATACCAATTGATCAAAAAGTCATATGCACCCTAAAATAGTACCAATCAGTCATCTCATACCGAAAAAAACAAGCCCTCAGGGTAATAGTGAGTTTTGTTTGGCTGTTAACCCTTGCTTCGTTACTGGAAAAAATGTATTAAAATGTAAAATCTGTCAAAAAAGTGAAATTATGAAATTTCTTTTCCATTTTCCTTTAATTGTTGTGGAACACCTAAAGGGTTAACAAAGTTTGTAAAATCAGTTTTGAATACCTTGAGGGGTGTAGTTTCTAAAATGGGGCCATTTATGGGTGGTTTCTATAATGTAAGCCTCACAAAGTGACTTCAGACCTGAACTGGTCCTTAAAAAGTAGGTTTTGGATTTGCTTCTAAACTTCTAAGGCCCCTTTCACGCGAGCACAATGCGTGATGCGAATGCATTGCACCCGCACTGAATCCGGACCCATTCGTTTCAATGGGGCTGTGTACATGAGCCTTGTTTTTCATGCATCACTTGTGCATTGTGTGAAAATCGCAGCATGTTCTATATTCAGTGTTTTTTTACACAACCCTGGCCCCATAGAAGTGAATGGGGCTGCTTAGAATTCTCATTACATCCGGATGCAATGTGTTGCGTTTTTAATGCAAGTAACTAAGGGTAATTTCATACTAGACTGCAGGACGGATCCGACAGGCTGTTCACCGTAGGATCCGGTCTCCTGCCCTTATTTCGCAGTTCCGCGCCTCGTCACCATGATTATAATGTGGACGGGCAGATGCTCAGGCGCAGGACAGCAGTTGCACTGCGAAAGGCCGTCGGACTAAAAGTATTGCTATGTCAACTTTTAGTGGCGGCCTCTCACCGCAAAACTGCCTGCTGCGCTGGAGCTCCGCCCTGTCCACCATTAAGTCAAATGGGGACAGAGCGGCGGTCCAGCGAAAAAAGTAGCGTCAGGACGGACCGACAGGTGAAACAGCCTGTCGGATACGTCCTGCAGCTAGTGTGAAAGTAGACTTAGCAACACAGAAGGGATTTTAGACAGGAAGTTGTTTCTCAGCGTCTGGCTCCAGGCAGGAATTATCGAAAGACCACGGCACTCTGCAAATTTTTTAGTTGCTTATTTTATTTCATATATATATTTTTTATTCTTTTTCGTATCAATCCAAAAAGTAATAGCCACTGGCCAACGTTTCGGTCTAAGGGTAGACCTTGTTCACGGCCTATTATAAGAATGAGTACATAATTATATTTGTATATATACTGATCAGAAAATAGGATATTACATGTATAGTATAGAATTAAAAAGACAATGTATTATTAATTGTAACATTATTTGGGGAGAAAGACGTCTGTCATGGACAAAAGTACACAATGGGAACACAAAACGGACCGAAGTCATCACTGTTCAGCACAAGTGGAAATAGAACATATGGTATAGAAGTCGAACATTCAGGTAGTAGTAAATTAGTAATGAAATTAATAGGTGTCAAAATGTGGACAACACAGGACAACAAAGGACAAATATAAGTTATAGATAGACGGGAATAGATTGTCAGATGATGCAGAGTTGCTGTAGTAACGGTTAGAAATTTTGGGACCACCAGGTAGAGTGAAGCTGCCATGGTATGGATACAATATCTGTGAAATCCAAACGTAGTGATATCAGATATAGGTAGTATAACTAGTCATTCAGTTGGGGTGACAGTAAGAAAAATGAAAATGAAAGGAAGAATAACTAGAGGAGAACAGAGGTAGGATAAGCAATGGTATGAGTGTGTTGGGCTGTGGAGAAAATCACATTGGTCATAAGGGCTTCATTATTCTTGTAATAATAGGTGTAGTTGCTAACTTAGGAATGGTTAACATGAGAAGCATAATGAGTAGTATGGTGAGTATGACCTAATGAATATAATCGCAGCTAATGCAAGCGCCAGTGATGTACATACCTTAGTTGTGTGGAGTAGGGAGAATCATGGATAGCGTCGGGCTGCCGCGTGTCTGTGTGGTTTAAAAGGGCCGCGGTGATGACACAGCACGGCGCCGTGATCATGACGTATTCGGCGTGCGCAGGCGCAGTGTTATAGGATGATGTCGGGGACGCGGTACATAGCGGGCGCATGCGCAGAGACACACTAGTGTCTAAAGAGGGAACTGGCACATCGATGTTATGTGTAGGAGAGAAGTAGAACGAAATGGAAGCTGGAAAACATTAGAGATGGCATAAGGAGGCCTGTGTAGGGTATTGGAATATGTTAATGGGACATATATAGTACATATATAGCTCTGTTGGAAGGGTCGGATAACAATGATATTTAATACATAAGTACCTATAGAGAATAGTACAACTGGCTAGTTTCTATATTATGAAATATATATTTATATGTCTATAGTGCTATCAACGTTACGACTCTATCTTATATGATTACTTATAACTCTATCTTATATTCTATCTTATAATATTTATATATATATCTATAGTACTATCAACGTTATAACTCTATCTTATACTATAATATGTCACTAGTGGCATACTACTACCTGGCCTTTAGTGGTCATTTCGCCTGTGAAGAATAAAGAGGGGAAATTAATATTTTGAAAGTCAAAAGTTATCATAAATATTATCATCATTATTATAGAGACAAAAAGCAAGAGTGTACAAGATCAGGAGATACAGAAGTCAAAGTCTCTATTCAATCCACGAGGTGTCAAAGTATCAAGTTCATAGATCCAGTATGCCTCACGCTGTTTTAACCGTGCTATCCTGTTACCTCCACGTCTTGCTGATGCCACTTGTTCTAGGACTTGAAACTTTAATTGATTAATCTGGTGATTTGCTGCAATAAAATGCTGTGGAACTGGTAATTCTGTTTTGTGGCAACGGATATCCGATTTATGCTTGGAGATACGGTCTCTTACACACTGGGTAGTTTCTCCCACATATGCAAGGCCGCATGGACAGCGGATCAGGTATACAACATATGAAGAGGAGCATGTATAGAAGCCTTTTGGGTGGTATATTTTGCCTGAGTGGGGGTGGATAATCCTGTTCCCTCTAATGACATTATTGCATTGGGTGCAATTGAGGCATGGGTAGGTGCCTGTTTTTGAGGGTGCTAATGTGGTTTGTTTTATGGAGGGTTTTAGAGGTCCAATGTCAGCCTTAACTAATCTATCTCTCAGGTTTTGTGGTCTTTTGTAACACATGCGGATCGGTGACTGAAATTCAGGAATATCTGGATAAGAATCCTTCAAGATTGACCAATGTTTTTTAATTAATGTTTGAATTTTAGGCATGATGGGGTGGTATGTCACTACTAGAGGAAGCCGGGGTAACGATGGAGTAGTATTAGAACGGGAGTCTTGGCGTGCGGGTAGAGTCTCTTCTCGTTTGAGTAGAGAAAGTGGATAGCCTCTATCCTGAAATTTTTTAGATATTTCTTGTAATCTTTGTTTCTGAAGTGTGGGGTCTTTGACAATTCGAGCTACCCTTTGGAACTGTGAACGGGGTAAAGATTGTTTGGTGGTAAGAGGATGGCAACTAGAGTAGTGTAAGAGAGTGTTACGATCAGTGGGTTTGCAATATAGATCGGTCGTCAGTGTGCCTGTGGAGGTTTTGATAACAACTGTGTCAAGGAAACTGATGGATTGTGGATCTGTATGTGCGGTAAATTGTAAATCAGAGTCAATACTGTTGATGTATAACAGAAATGTATTCAATGTGTTCTGGTCACCTTGCCATATACAGAATATATCATCGATATATCTATACCATGTTAATGCATGAGTCTGAAATAGGTCATTGGAGTAGATCCAATCTTCCTCGAATTGTGCCATGAAGGCATTGGCATAGGGCGGTGCCACGTGCGCGCCCATGGCGGTCCCTTTCCTCTGTATATAGAAGTTGTCACCAAACATAAAGAAATTGTGTTGGAGTACGAATTCTAATAGGCGTATGCAAAAAGTCTGTGCTATTGGGAGGAGTTCAGATGTGCTTAGTAATATTGTAACTGCCTTAATTCCTTTGTCGTGTGAAATGGAGGTGTACAAGCTATTGACATCCAATGTCACTAGTAAACAATCTGAGGGTAAATCCTGTAGGTCAGAGATGATGGATAAAAATTGTGAAGTATCCAGTAAGAAGGAACGTGTACGTTTAATGAGCGGAGTTAGTATTTTTTCAAGAAACTTTGATAGTGGTGAGAGTATAGAATCAGTGGAAGCTACAATAGGTCTTCCTGGTGGGTGTGTAAGGTTTTTGTGAATTTTGGCAGCACATGAGGCAGGAGTTTGCTGCTGAAGTTTCCAGCCCTTGCGGACCATTTTCCAGCATACCGAAGACACTACAGGCAATGTAATGTAACTGTATAAAAAAGATGCAGCTTGGGTGTAGATAATCCAGGAGCTATTTTCCACCATCTGGGAGAAAACCAAAATGCAAAGTCGCCAAAATTTGGGTAAGTAGCCAATGTATACATGTGTGATCCTTGCTGTCCTCCCTAGCATAGGCCATGTCATAGGTTATCCTCCCTAGTATAGCACATGTGGTACGTTATCCTCCCTAGTATAGCACATGTGGTACGTTATCCTCCCTAGTATAGCACATGTGGTACGTTATCCTCCCTAGTATAGCACATGTGGTACGTTATCCTCCCTAGTATAGCACATGTGGTACGTTATCCTCCCTAGTATAGCACATGTGGTACGTTATCCTCCCTAGTATAGCACATGTGGTACGTTATCCTCCCTAGTATAGCACATGTGGTACGTTATCCTCCCTCGTATAGCACATGTGGTACGTTATCCTCTGTGACACAGTGAGTGGTTGTGTCTGGCAAGGCAGGTATTTTCCTCCCAGCATGTGCGGCTTGCCTGGTTTCCAGCCAGGTGAGGCTGGACCGGATTTTAAGTGCCGGTCCGTGTGGCAGCACCTGGCTGTCCTTAAATAGCAATAGCAAAGACAGGTGCACTCTGCGGTCTTACTAAACCCTCAAACTGAATTTAAAATTGAGAGATTAGCCAACATGTCCTACGGTGTAGGACATGTCTGAGCCCGAGCACCGCGCGAAGGTTTCTCAAGTAGCTCGGGACCTAGCACTCGCCTACCTGTGCCGTATGGGCAATATCAGGGGCCTGTAAGACCGCAGAGTGCACCTGTCTTTGCTATTGTTATATTGATTATCACATCCACATAATTGCCATCTTGTGTAGGATGTCTACTGTGGTACTTGTGGTTCGCTGCGGGCAACCTCCACCGTAACTGCATGTGGGTTTGAGCACTTCCTGCCTGTTTAATACCACACCATTCTTTTCTGTCCTTTAAATAGGCAGCTGGGCTCAGCAGCCAGATCTGTGTTGGGATTTGAGGCTTGTGCCAAGTTGGAGGGCTGAGACCCGGGTGTAGGGGAAACAGGCCTCCTAAAGCCTGCTTATGGACTTGACGAGGCAGAACTGCCAGCAGTGTGTGTGAACTAACACCCAGGACATAAGGTGACCTTCTTGCTTTATAAACTTTTTTTTGTGTGTGAATAAACACCAAGACTGCAAAGTGACTTGCGTTTTGTGCTATACCTTGTGTGAATAAACACTGAAGTTTTTCTTTACAAACAGCTTTTTTTTTAAACAAATTTTTTTAAGGGAAGAGGCATGTACAGTTCTTGACAGTACAATTACTGAAACAGAAGTATGTAAGTTACATTGCTTGTCGGTAATTAACATTGTTTCATGATACAAGTTGACAACTTTGTGTACTAGTTACTACAGAATAGATGTTCTATGCATTTTGTTTCCCATATTTTCTGTTTCCAGGATGTCCCTCCATGACAGCACCCACTGGAGGATGTCCTATTGGATCTCTGTAGGGACAGGAAGCGAGAGAGGTTAAAAGGCCCCTCCCCACCCCTCCTACCAGTGTTCTTCCTGTCCCTACAGAGATAGCAGAGAGGAATATCCCTGTTATAGGCAGTGGGGAGCAACATGGGCCGAGGCTGGTCGGGGGGCTTATGCCTCTCCTCTTCAGCCTCAAATGCGGCCTAAGCTAGCACCCCTCTGGGAAGGGATCCCCTGGCATGTCCCGGTACCTGTTTTCCAGTGAGCCCGCGGTATCGGGACGCTGTCGCCGCTTCTCCTGAGGGAGCTCTGGGCGCAGCGTCGGCTCCGGGACGCTCCTCTGTGACGTCCCATGTGACCGGAAGGGACGCACAGCGAGACCGGAAGCTAATGGCGGCGCGCATCCATGCTGGAGGCCTCGCATGAGGGGTCGACTCTTCTTAGAACTTAACTGCATGCAGCACACATCATGGAGACCCAGGTATCTGTGAAGCGGGACGCTACTGCAGACCCCCTCGTCCAGGGAAATGTAAGTGAGGTCCTACATAATGGAGTTAACACTAGCAGGCCCTGGTTCTATATCTCCCTCCCCCCCTTGTTTCTTAAGGTGGAAAAAGAGGCTGGTCACAGACCACATGGTGACTCCCAGAAAAGAACAAAGAAATGCGGAACCTGCACCAAAAAGCTGTCAGTCTTACAAAAAAAACCTATGCACAGATTGTTTGGCAAAAATATTAAAGGAAGAACAACCATCCTTTCTGGCAGAATTGAGAGCCATAGTGAGGGAAGAAGTACAGGCAGCAGGAATGAGTCAGCCCCCTTCCCTTCCGGTCCCCTCTTCCCCCACCTTCAAAACGTCCAAGAGTACAGCTGGACTCGGATTCAGAGGAGGAACCAGCGTATTATTCAGACGAGTTGGAGGAGGATCGTCTCTCCCCCCCCCCCCCCCTTTAGCGGAAGAGCCAAGGAGATTTCTGTTTTCTGCAGAGGATCTGGATCCGCTTCGAACAGCGTTTAGACAAACTATGGCGGAAGAAGAAGAACAGACGGGCACCGTACAGGACGAAATGTTTGGCGGTCTAAGAGCTAAGAAAAGGAAACTTTTTCCTGTCAATTCTAACCTAAGGGATCTAATTAAAGATGAGTGGGAAGAGGGTGACGAGAAGCTTTATGTGCCTCGGGAATTTAAGAGCAGGCTGATCTTTAACCCGGAAGAAACAAAGCTTTGGGACAAAATACTGAAGGTGGACATTCAGGTGGCCAAGGTGGTGAAGAAGACTTCCATACATTTTGAGGATTCCTCACAATTTAAGGACCCTATGGATCGAAAGATGGATGGTCTTTTAAAGAAGGCTTGGGAAGCATCAGCGGCCTCTATAAATACGAATATTGCAGCTACCTCGGTATCCCGTGCCATGTGTTTATGGCTGGATCAGCTGGAAAATCATCTTAGGATGAAAACATCCAGAGGAAATTCTTGATTCCTTACCGCTATTGAAAATGACGGCTTCATTTATGGCAGATGCCTCTGCAGAATCAATAAGGTTCGCGGCAAGAAATGATGCTGTTAAAACTAAACTCTATAGTACAGGTACCAGAGGAGCAGAAAGGCTTGGGCCTTTATTCAAGACTATTTCTAATTAAAAAAACGGATGGGACCTTCAGAACAATTATCAACCTGAAATCCCTGAACAGGTCATTTAGTATAGCACAGATTCAAGATGGAATCTATAAAGACATCAATCCTGCTAATATCTGTGGGGGATCTCTTATGTACCATGCACTTAAAGGATGCCTACTATCACATCCCAATACATCCACTCTACCAACAGTATCTCAGGTTTGCAATCAACCAGGAAGGTACAATTCTCCATTACCAGTTCCAGTGCCTACCATTTGGAATATCTTCGGCACCTCGCATTTTCACAAAGGTAATTACAGAGGTGGTGGCATATCTAAGACAAGAACAGATAAAGATCATCCCGTATCTAGACTATTTCCTTCTGATTGCAGAGACAAAACTGAGTCTAGAGAGCAATGTCCAGCAGACCCTTGCCCTTTTCAAGGATTTGGGCTGGATAATAAACTATGCAAAATTGGACCTAGTACCAGGAAGCAGTTCCTGGGAGTCCTCTTAGATTCCGAGAAGCAACATTCCTTTCTTCCACAGTTAAAGCGGGAAAGGATAAGGAAGAAGATAAAAACTTTTCAAAAGAAAAGGGACCATACCCTAAGAGAAGCTATGCAGGTTCTGGGGTTAATGACATCCTGCATCTCAGTCATTCCGTGGGTGCAGTACCATTCCAGGATCCTACGAAACTCCGTCCTGAATTCATGGGACAGAAACCAACAATCCTTGAACTCAAAAATAATCCTATTAAGGAAAAGTTTAGATTCTCTATCCTGGTGGACCAACCCAGAAAACCTAAGGGGTCGCCTGGAATCTTTCACAGTCCATAGAAATTACTATGGATGCAAGCCAGTGGGGTTGGGGAGCCCATCTAAAAGATCATTTCTTTCAGGGGAGATGGTCCAGCCTCAACAGTCGCAGATCCTCAAACTTCAGAGAACTGAAGGCAGTATGGGAGACTCTGAAGAAGGCAGAACAGATACTATCCTATCGGACAACATGACGACGGTATGTTACCTGAAACGTCAAGGTGGAACCAGGAACCCTCATCTACAGGGATTGTCAAACCAAATATTTTGTTGGGCAGAGAAAGTGCTATCAATATCAGCAGTCCACCTAAGGAGTAGAAAACTCAGCCGCAGACTTCCTAAGCAGACAGTCTCAACCCAGGCGAATGGTCCTTAAACAAGGAAGTCTTTCAGCAGATCTGCCACCAGTGGGGGTTCCAACAAGCAGACTTTTTCATGTCAAGAGAAAACACCAAATTGAACAGGTATTTCTCTCTAAATCCAAGAGACAACCCACTGGGGATAGACTCCTTGTCCCAGGATTGGGACATAGATCTGGGGTACGCCTTTCCCCCATTTCGCCTGATCGGTCCTAAAGAAGGTGAGGACATGCTCAATGACCCTCATTCTCATTGCTCCTGCCTGGCCGAAGAGAGCCTGGTTTCTGTTGTTGGAGATAATAGGAGATCCGATAACCCTTCCGAAAAGGAAGGACCTTCTCCTACAGGGACCCCTGGAACATCCGAACCTCGACAGGCTACGGCTAACAGCTTGGATCCTGAAAGGAAGATCCTAAAGATAAAGGGTCTGTCAGATAAGGTAATATCTACCCTTCAGCAAGGCCGCAAGGCCATAACCTCGGCCATATACAGGTCCTTCTCAAAAAAATTAGCATATTGTGATAAAGTTCATTATTTTCTGTAATGTACTGATAAACATTAGACTTTCATATATTTTAGATTCATTACACACCAACTGAAGTAGTTCAAGCCTTTTATTGTTTTAATATTGATGATTTTGGCATACAGCTCATGAAAACCCAAATTTCCTATCTAAAAAAATTAGCATATTTCATCCGACCAATAAAAGAAAAGTGTTTTTAATACAAAAAGTCTCCTCATTTCCCTGATTCTTTTCTGGCCCTTTGTTTACATGCAATAAAATCCATCTCTGCCCCACCCCCTGCACTGCTAAGGGAGTGAATACAAGAGCTGCCCTCAGTGACATGTCTGCCTGCTGGGAGACTCTTCAGCATGTTGTATGTGTAGGGCTACAAGTCCCAGCTGTATAATGACACTGCTAATACACACAGGATCTCCCCCCCCCCCCCACCTTCTTGTGCAATGCTCTCTAGTATGTCAGCTCCAGTGCCCAGCATTGTCTCCTCACTGCCTGCAGAGCTTCCCAGTGTGTGCAGCTGAAGGGGTTAAGAATCCCAGCAGAGAGCAGACAGTGAAGGGGGCGTGGCCAGCACAGTGACATCTGGTTTACAGGCTTGTAAAGGAACTTTATAAGAGAAGGGGGAGAAGCTGACATCACAGGTCATATGACCCTCAGTGAAATCTGAGAAACCAGCCACTGGAGATAAAGTGAGTTATTTTGGAAAGCTGTTAAATTTGCCTAGTTGGGAACATAGAACAAAAAATAACTCGAACAACCCCTTTAAGGGTTTGTTACAAGGAGACCAACCAGTCGAAGAGTATTTCAGGTCAGGGTTGTATGAAAATCTCAAAGACCTGTTAGTGAACTACCAGCTTCCTGAGACATTAGAGGAGACTATGACAATCACTGTTCAACTTGACAAACATGTTAGGGAGAGACGGCAGGAACGTTTGCATTTTTCCTCAGGAGGTACTCCAGCCGGAAGTCTGTCCTGTGAGCAGAGCCGATTTCTCTTCTGAGGAACCAATGCAGGTCGGGATGACTCGTAGAGATCAGTGTCGCCGACAAGGGGCTTGTTTCTATTGTGGCGAGTCAGACCATTGGATAAACCAATGCTCCAAGAAACCTTCTTCCGGTAAATCTACCAAGATGGGGGAGCTTAAGAACCAGGTATTTCCTAATGTGGTCAGGAACAAGTTATCAGTACTGTTAAAGGAGATATTAATAGCAATTTATGCAAATCTCAATAATTAATATTCATAAATAGGCGTGAGTCGTCTAGTGATGACTCCGCCTATTTATATCTAAATAGAAAAACTATGTTAGTCAGCTAGCTAATTGACTGTTAATTGTGTTAAAGGAAATATTAACTATTGATATTTTGGATAATACGAATGTAAGAAACAAATCGATAATAATATAGGCTGGCTCACAGTATTTTTGCATAAAATTTTATTAATGCACTAACTCAAAACAAACTGACTATATGTCAGCATACATACATAAGTAAAATAGGTATATAAGTGCGGAGCTCACGCACAACCTAAATAGCTGGAGTACTCCTAAGAATAAAAACCTAATGGCTAGGGTGAGGTTGCAAGAGGTATTCAATTGAACCGCTCAAATGTCCATGTCTTTGAATGTCAATTTGCCGAATAGTTGGAACCAGAAAGGTTCAGAAATGTCCTTGTTATAATTTCCCACACGGGAAACTCTGTGTTCAAATGTCGTCTGACAAATAGTAACCGCACTTCCTCCGATCAGCAGTGTTCCACTTACTTGTTACTTGCGGAGCAATCCTTCAGACCCGCTCGCTCAGCGTCCCACGTGTCCAGCCAGGTAGTCGATCGCTGGTTTGTGACGTAGGCGCCTAAAGCCATCAGGCCAACGGAAGCTGGTAAAGCTGAGCTGGTGATTGCCTGAACCTGTCAGTCCAGCGGAAGTGGACACAGCAGAGTTTACCTTGTATTTACGGCAATGTTAAAGGTATCAACACAGTTTTAGTCCACTTTATAAATAGTTGGTAAATGGAGTCTTTTGCAGCGGTATGAGACGTCTTCTAATGCTTAAAAAATTTGAAGCAGAATCCTCTTCTTGCGTATAAAACCGCACCGATAGCCTGGTCTTTATACACGCTGTGAGCTAGCCTATATTATTGATTTATTCCTTTTTTTTCTGCTGGTAACTGAAAGGCTGAGCTCCAGTAGTTTGCTGGTGAAGCCTTTTCTAAATATTTGAGAAGGTAAGAAACAGTCATGTAATGTCTCTAAGTTTCATTATCCTGGTATACTGTGTTAAAATGTAATTTATAATGCTGTTTCAGTAATACAGATGTAAAATGCCTACAGTATTTGTTTGGTCAGTAGATGGCAGCATAGGACCAATTTGCATTAAAGTTACCATAGAGAAAGTGTATTACTGTGATACTAGTTCTTTAAGGCAGCAGCTAAGTGTTGCAGTGACACACCCCTTATGATGTCAGCCTGCCTCAGTGTGAGCAGAAAGGAGGAAGAGAGTCGCCATATTGGCCAGATAGAAAACAAGTTCTGTGCTGTGTAAGACGTGTGTGGAGATACTAAACGACTTCCCTGTGCAGCCAAGCTGTGTGAACTTCGGTCTAGAGACGGATGGAGTACAAAGAAACCGTGCATTTAGTGAAGCCAAGTTAAAAGGGACTGTGTGCAGCAACTAACCTGTGGAGCCGACATTGGGCTGAGTGGATTGCCCCAAACAGTAAAGAGACTCGGTGCTGTCGAGGTACCGGACAGTAACTGTAAAATTCTGGATTATATTCAACTGGTTTTCCGGCCTGCTGAGGAGGACTTTGTTGCGGATCCTGCGCTGGTTAAAGGAAAAGGACGACATCTGGCCCCACCTTGCACTTCCACAAACTGTAAGCGGTCCACTTGGACCACTGGGATAAGGGGGGTGCGCACCCGCTTGAAAGTTAGGGTCAGTTAGGGACAGTTTCTGGGACTATTATTTCTTAGTGTCCGCACTGCGAATACGGACACAGCAAAGGTGAAAATTGTTGCGGTGTTTAACTTGTATGGTTAATACTGTTTTTTTTTTTTTTTTTTTTTTTTTTTTTTTATATTTAGCTTGTCTTTACTTCTGTAACTTCACTGTTAACCTGCTTTTATTAATTTATAGTAAATGCAATTTTCGTAATCTTGAATTCTGCGTACGCACTCTTTTCTGGTGGCGGAGTCAAATCACCTGCCTTGTTCTCGGTTCACACGAATAATTAATATTCATAAATAGGCGTGAGTCGTCTAGTGATGACTCCGCCTATTTATACCTAAAATAGATACCTAATTAAGTTAGCTAGCTATATTCTCTAACTAACTACCTCCGTCGCCTATACACTCCACTGAACTAAACTACATGCGACTTACTACTACTACGGCGGTCACCAAAAACACTATTATAAATAATATTCAATTCTAAAAGTCTAATACGCTATATGTATATATATATTTATAGATCAATGGTTATAAATATATATACATAGACGCACACCCCATAGTACAGTAATAACACTACAATAAACACAATACAAACCTAAATACACTACACCGTACACAATTCTAATTCCACCTCACACACACTATCTTTACATTACTTACACACATTCATATGTATATCAGCAACCCACCCACCTGGCTACTCAATGTCCCTACGGGTACAAGGGGTTAACACAATGGTGGCACTGCAAGGGTTAATACTTGCAGGCCAGGGATATAGACAAGGATGTAGCAGTGGGTTACAGGTTAGCGTAATACAGGGGTTAATCTTCTGCTGGGTACTGCAGCAGGGGTTCAGGGCAGCAGCAGTGATGGGGTTACTGCTGTAGGGATTAATGAAATTTCGGCACTACAAGGGTTTGTGCAGGCCAGGGAATACAGGGTTAATACAAAATACAGACCAGCAAAGAAATGCTGGGATACAGCCCAACAAGGATTAATGCTGGGGCTGCACACAGGAAATGCAAGGAGAACTGGGGTGCAGGGATTTGCAGGGGCTAATGCTCTGTAGGGCAGGACTGGGGTATAGGGACTCTGCAGGACAGGGCTCTGCTAGGCTGGATCAGTCTAGAAAGGGGTTAACTGCAGGGTAAGGGTTCACCAAATGCAGGCCAGGGGTGAATAGGGGTAAATCAGGGCAGGGGTATTAGGGGTACTGCAATGCTGGAGGGAAAGGGTTACTCAGCCATCTCCAGGGGCATGTGGGGCTCGGACTCTCTTCCTTCAGGGAGCTTCTCCCATGTGTCTGTCTGTTCAGTCCCAAGAGAGCGAGCCTTTGTCCTGGCTTGGGCTAATATAAGTCCAAAAGCAGCCCACCTCCCCCCTCTTCAACAGGAGGGTGATGACATCATCATGGGAGTGGTTCGGAATGGTTGAACTGCCAGTTGGCCCCCTGAGGCTAGGTCAGGATCTGTACAGACAAAGGAATCAAATGAGTTCCTGCCCCCAGATATATATTCAAATATCACCCTTCCCTTTACACGACAATAAAGCTTGAGGGAAGGGTAGGGATATCTTTGCCCCCTCAACCCCACTCTTGATGACAGTTCAGGAAGGACTAAAGTAATATGGCGGCCCTTAGGTACTTAGACATAACCCATCGCAACTAACGCCTCTGACCTGCCATTCACCAAACGTCTCCATCCACAGAATACACAGTCTTCTTCCTGCTGGATAACTTTCTTGGCATCTTTCGTTTCGATCTTCAGGTATCAGCCACTCCCAATGTAATATAGGGAAATGGCTTCACCCTCGCAGTCTCTAGGTCAATCCACGCAGTAACCGCGGACTGTCCTTTCTTTCTGTCAGTAACGATCTTCAGGTGTCCGCCACTCCCAATGACTCTGGAGTGGCCTCAGTCTCTAAGCTTTATGTCAGTGTTGATCTTCTGGCATCAGCCACCCCCAATGTCAGTGCCAATCTTCCGGCCCATGTAGCACCTTCTTCTGGGGTATGGTCAACCGTAGGCTGGCTTCCTTTCAACATAAGCATGACTTTCATCTTGATTGAAGAATCAGTTGTTGGGGAGGTTCTCCCATGGACAGATACAGTACAGACCAAAAGTTTGGACACACCACCTCATTCAAAGAGTTTTCTTTATTTTCATGACTATGAAAATTGTAGATTCACACTGAAGGCATCAAAACTATGAATTAACACATGTGGAATTAAAAACATAACAAAGTGTGAAACAACTGAAAATGTCATATTCTAGGTTCTTCAAAGTAGCCACCTTTTGCTTTGATTACTGCTTTGCGCTCTCTTGGCATTCTCTTGATGAGCCTCAAGAGGTAGTAACCTGAAATGGTCTTCCAACAGTCTTGAAGGAGTTCCCAGAGATGCTTAGCACTTAGGCCATTTTGCCTTCACTCTGCGGTCCAGCTCACCCCAAACCATCTCGATTGGGTTCAGGTCAGGTGACTGTGGAGGCCAGGTCATCTGGCGCAGCACCCCATCACTCTCCTTAATGGTCAAATAGCCCTTACACAGCCTGGAGGTGTGTTTGGGGTCATTGTCCTGTTGAAAAATAAATGATGGTCCAACTAAACGCAAACCGGATGGAATAGCATGCCGCTGCAGGATGTTGTGGTAGCCATGCTGGTTCAGTATGCCTTCAATTTTGAATACATCCCCAACAGTGTCACCAGCAAAGCACCCCCACACCATCACACCTCCTCCTTCATGCTTCACGGTGGGAACCAGGCATGTAGAGTCCATCCGTTCACCTTTTCTGCGTCGCACAAAGACACGGTGGTTGGAACCAAAGATCTCAAATTTGGACTCATCAGACCAAAGCACAGATTTCCACTGGTCTAATGTCCATTCCTTGTGTTCTTTAGCCCAAACAAGTCTCTTCTGCTTGTTGCCTGTCCTTAGCAGTGGTTTCCTAGCAAATATTCTACCATGAAGGCCTGATTTACACAGTCTCTTAACAGTTGTTTTAGAGATGTCTGCTGCTAGAACTCTGTGTGGCATTGACCTGGTCTCTAATCTGAGCTGCTGTTAACCTGTGATTTCTGAGCCTGGTGACTCGGATGAACTTATCCTCCGCAGCAGAGGTGACTCTTGGTCTTCCTTTCCTGCGGCGGTCCGCATGTGAGCCAGTTTCTTTGTAGCGCTTGATGGTTTTTGTGACTGCACTTGGACACTTTCAAAATTTTCCCAATTTTTCGGACTGACTGACCTTCATTTCTTAAAGTAATGATGGCCACTCGTTTTTCTTTACTTAGCTGCTTTTTTCTTGCCATAATACAAATTCTAACAGTCTATTCAGTAGGACTATCAGCTGTGTATCCACCTGACTTCTCCACAAGGCAACTGATGGTCCCAACCCCATTTATAAGGCAAGAAATCCCACTTATTAAACCTTACAGGGAACACCTGTGAAGTGAAAACCATTTCAGGTGACTACCTCTTGAAGCTCAACAAGAGAATGCCAAGAGTGTGCAAAGCAGTATTCAAAGCAAAAGGTGGCTACTTTGAAGAACCTGGAATATGACCATATTTTCAGTTGTTTCACACTTTTTTATGTATATAATTCCACATGTGTTAATTCATAGTTTTGATGCCTTCAGTGTGAATCTACAATTTTCATAGTCATGAAAATAAAGAAAACTCTTTGAATGAGAAGGTGTATCCAAACTTTTGGTCTGTACTGTACATAGGTTTTTACAAGGCAGGTCAGAATTTCTGGTAAGAGGTGATGTCATAGTACCTAAATTTTAACTGCGGGAAAGAACACCGCACTACTAACATTCAGTCCAACCCTTACAAACGTCACCGTTCTTGGGGTTAAAGTGGCAAATGAACTTGGTAAAGGAGGGGGCCTGTCCCTAGGGAATCTACTCTTCCGCATTCACACAAAAAGTTATAAATCCTGAACCCTCATAGGAAACTGTTAAAGGGGATATTAATTATTGATATTTATGCAAATCTCAGTAATATTCATAAATAGGCGTAATCGTCTTGTGGTGGCTCCGCCTATTTATGCCTTAATGAATAACAAATCACTACTGATTGCCCTACACTAATCACTAAACTATCTGCAAGCGCCTTACTGACTACCCCTAGTGATCACACATTACACAATTGGTATAAATGACACGGTATTTATTAATAATACATTAGTTATACAACGCCAACAATATACTAACTCTATTACGACGTTACTTTACAACTAAAAAGGTATTAGGTTTATAACTATATATATATCTATAACAAGTGGATAGATATATATTGTTATAACCGCGCACTACAATATAAATACACACACTAATACAATATACTGGCACGGTTCTAACTACACTACACAGTCCCAAATCCCACCTACAATCTAACTATACAATCATACAGATATAACAGCCCTCCCGCCTGGCTCTATAATATCCCTATGGGATAATAGGGGTGAGGTATCTGGGGGGGTAGGCACGACAGGGCTATCACAAAACACAGCAAGGGTAACAGGGCAGAGAATCAGGGGTAACAGGGTATGGGGTCAGGGTACAGCAATGTGGGTGGAGGCTCTGCTGAGATAGCAGCAGTATGGGGTCAGGGATAACAGCAGTATGGGGTCAGGGATAGCAGGGTTATGGGGTCAGGGAAAGCGTTGGTGGGATAGTGGTAGGGAGTAGAAGGGGGAGATACTTAGCGGTGTTATGCTCGTTTTCCAGGGGGGCTCGTGGTCTAGGGGATGCCTCTTCCGCCGGGTCACTTACCTGACTGCTGAGCGGAGCGCCGCCTGTCTATTTAAACTTGGCGGCGCCCGCTCGCAGTCTCCCTATTCGCGCCGCGCGCATGCGCACCGCCGGCCTCAATACGTGGGCTGGCGCGGTGATATGACGTCACCGCGCCGGCCCGAGGATCTCGGAGCGCGCTTCCAGGGGGGGGATCCTTTGATCCTCCCGCCTGTGAAGCGGACGCTTACCTCCGGCGCTGTAATTACAGCGCCGGAGGTCAGCCACTAGCAGGGGCATGGGAACTCTTTGTTCCCATGTCTCTGTTAGGAGCATCATCCCCGGCGTGGCCGGAGATGGTGACAAAGGGCAGAGGATCTATTGATCCTCTGTCCTTTGTAGAGGCCGACGCTGGACATGATTGTCCAACTGTCGGTCTCCTCCCAGCAAGCGGCATGATTCCGGCCATATATGCCTATAGATGCGTGGGGCACATCCATAGGCATATAGGAACGGACATTACACATGGGGGCATGTTATATATATCAAGGGGGCACATTCCTATAAAGGGGGCACATTCCTATAAAGGGGGCAGTTAACTGTATATATATATATCCACCTATAGATGCTTGGGGCACATCTATAAGTGTATGTATATATATATATATATATATTATATATATATATCTATCTATCTATCACAGGGGGTCTCAATGGGCAGCAATAAGCCCACCCATACATATATTATATACATAGAGATGTATGCTGACAAAGGGGCATACATACATCTCTATGTATACACCTACTACCTGGACGGGCCCATGCAAAAGGGCCAATATATATATGCATATATGTAAAGGCATATATATTTAAATCCAACACTCCCCTCAACAGAAACCAAGTAGAAAAACCTACAAATGAACAATATACAGTCATTTCCATAAATATTGGGACATCGACACAATTCTAAAAATTTTTGCGCTATAAACCACCACAATGGATTTGAAATGAAACTAACACGATGTGCTTTAACTGCAGACTGTCAGCTTTAATTTGAGGCGATTTACATCCAAATCAGATGAATGGTGTAGGAATTACAACAGTTTGCATATGTGCCTCCCACTTGTTAAGGAACCAAAAGTAATGGGACAGAATAATAATCATAAATCAAACTTTTACTTTATAATACTTGGTTGCAAATCCTTTGCAGTCAATTACAGCCGTAAGTCTGGAACGCATTGACATCACCAGACGCTGGGTTAAATCCCTGGTGATGCTCTGCCAGGCCTCTACTGCAACTGTCTTCAGTTCCTGGTTGTTTTTTGGGCATTTTCCCTTCCGTTTTTTCTTCAGCAAGTGAAAAGTATGCTCAATCGGATTCAGGGCAGGTGATTGACTTGCCCAATGCATAACATTCTACTTCTTTCCCTTAAACTCTTTGGTTGCTTTTGCAGTATGCTTTGGGTCATTGTCCATCTGCACTGTGAAGCGCCGTCCAATGAGTTCTGAAGCATTTGGCTGAGTATGAGCAGATAATATTGCCCGAAACACTTCAGAATTCATCCTGCTGCTTTTGTCGGCAGTCACATCATTAATAAATACAAGAGAACCAGTTCCATTGGCAGCCATACATGCCCACACCATGACACTACCACCACCATGCTTCACTGATAAGGTGGTATGCTTAGGATCATAAGCAGTTCCTTTCCTTCTCCATACTCTACTCTTCCCATCACTCTGGTACAAGTTGATCTTGGTCTAATCTGTCCATAGGATGTTGTTCCAGAACCGTGAAGGCTTTTTAGATGTCGTTTGGCAAACTCTAATCTGGCCTTCCTGTTTTTGAGGCTCACCAATGGTTTACATCTTGTGGACTTTGACACACATACACCTACCTCCTGGAGAGTGTTCTTGATCTGGCCAACTGTTGTGAAGGGTGTTTTCTTCACCAGGGAAAGAATTGTTCAGTCAACCACGACAGTTATTTTCCGTGGTCTTCCGGGTCTTTTGGTGTTGCTGAGCTCACCAGTGCGTTCCTTCTTTTCAAGAATGTTCCAAACAGTTGTTTTGACCACGCCTAATGTTTTTGCTATCTCTCTGATGGGTTTTTGTTTTTTTCAGCCTAATGATGGCTTGCTTCACTGATAGTGATAGTCTCTTTAGATCTCATCTTGAGTTGACGACAACAGATTCTAAATGCAAATAGCACACTTGAAATGAACTCTGGACCTTTTATCTGCTCATTGTAATTGGCATAATGAGGGAACAACATGAGAAGCCAATTGTCCCATTATTTTTGGTTCCTTAACAAGTGGAAGGCACATATGCAAACTGTTGTAATTCCTACCCCGTTCACCTGATTTGGATGTAAATACCCTCAAATTAAAGCTGACAGTCTGCATTTCAAATCCATTGTGGTGGTGTATAGAGCCAAAATGTTAGCATTGTGTCGCTGTCCCAATATTTATGGACTTGACTGTATATGCAAATGTCCATGAGGTCCCTGGCTTCAGGACTTTGTGGGCGTTATGTCCTGAGCCTCCCACAGTTAAGTTTGTGAAGTTCGTTCTGGTGTAACTAGTCAGAAAGTCCGTTGACCCTCCGATACACAGTCCCATGTAGATGATGATAACCAGTACCAGAAGAACTTTCACTGGGTGATTGTAGTTGAATAAGCTCTTCCACCCGAACATCTCCTCCAAATCTTTCTCCAGAGCCTGAGATAATGCTACCGCTGGATTCTGGCACAGTTCTCGGTCTCTTGAAAACCTTGGAACAAAGATCGCTTGACTGCCAAAATCCAGTGGGATCCTCTGGAGCGTCACAAGAGTGTCAGGGCGGATAGCTAGTCTCTTCTGTCATCTGGGTTTTTTCTCTGCTCCATCCTATGACAGAAGAAAATACCAGGCGCTCCTGGAGAATTTCTCCCCTCACGGTGCAGTTAGATGTCATATACAAGCACCAATACCTTTGACCCATGAGTAGAGAAAGGTATTAGGCTGCCCTTCATCTCACAGGACCCCTCGTTATCCTAACACTGGGGTCTGAAAACCCTACCTTCAGAGGATCGCTTCCTCTGCTTCACATCCCTCTGCACTAACAGATAAGGATGGCTACCCTACTAGGTTAGGATATCCGAGGGGAGTTGTGGACAAAACACCATCTTATTGATGGCACTGTATCCCTGTCCACTCATGTGCACTCAGGCTGATTTACCCCTGTCATCCTGTCCTGTGGAGGCCCGCAGAATCCATGGCATGGGTCATGCCCTGGCTCTCCAGGACTCCAACACAAGAACACAGTCCAGACTCTGCTGCCAATCATTCTGTGTCCAATCCCCATCAGAGCTGTTACCTGATCGGACTAAAATTAAGTGCGCAGCATAACACCAATGTTGTCTGCCCCATTCCCCAGTATAACACAGCCCTACCGAAAACCTTGAGCAAAACCTGTATCGATCAGAGACCTTGGTTGCTCATCGTGACATCCCACTTAACTGTGTTCCAATATATCGCCTGTTCCGCAATCCAACAATTTTCTCGATCCACAGTATAACAGTTTTACTCAAAGGGGACACAAGAATGAATCAAAAACAGCAGTGACTGGACTCGCAGCAAGGAATGTAAACTACAAAAATCAGCACGGTGGAACACGTTCGTAGACGAGGACTACCACCATCAACATCAAGAAAAACATACAAACAGATAACAAAAACACAACTGGGACATACACAGGGAACAAACTGTGTAAAAAATAGTACAGGGGTGTCAAATGTTGCCTAGCTTGGCCATTCTGACCCCTCAGCACCTGGTGCGTATGATGCTGAGAGGTAACCCCTTTATGGCCAAGCTGACTAGACCCCACTGCACAATTTGTTACCTGGATACCACTGTTGGACACATTGCAATTACTTGCACAAGGGCAATTCCTTGCAATGTGTCCTTTGTTCCCACACCTGAAACGCGTGCCTTGGTTTCTTGTCCTGTTTGTTATGTTCCTATCTGCGTTGCAGTGTCTCGCTATATGACCTAAGCCACCACATGCAAAACATCTGATGTTTGCCCTGCATGGCTTAGGTCTGTTTACACTGCCGTCGTGCTCCCATCTCCTGAATTGTTCCATCCTCAGGGACGCACTCTTCACAACAGTTTTTTCCCAAAGTCAGGGAAATATGTTGGTCTGGACAGGCTTGATTTGATGATTGACCGGTCAGACTACTCTCCCCCCCTTTTTGCCCTGCACAGGGCAAAGTTTTCGGAGATGCCGACCCTGACTTTACGGAAAAAAAGATTTTTCTCACCAAAACCAAACACTGATACAAATTCCTAGCAGTGGGGCCCAGCTCGCCAATGTTAACCCCTTAAGGACGTACCGGTACGCCATGTTTGCCCAGTCCTTAAGGTCCTAACTTTAAAAGTACATTGCGGCGGAGCTTAATAGGAACAGGATGCCCGCTGAAATCATTCAGCGGGCATCCTGTCTCAACGCCGAGGGGGGGGGGGGGTTTTGCGATCGCCGCAAACCCCAGGTCAATTCAGACCTGCGGTTTGCGGCTCTTACCTGCGGTTGATGCGGCGGCGGGCGGTGCCATCGGGTCCCTATGCGGCTAGAGGGGGGACCCGATGGCATGGAAGGCAGCGCGATATCTAAGGAAGGCATCGCGCTGCCTTCCAGTGACGAGCCTGTGAGATCCAGCCCCCTGGATCTCACAGGCCGGAAGCTGTATGAGTAATACACACAGTATTATTCATACAGCCAATGCATTCCAATGCAGAAGTATTGGAATGCATTGTAAAGGATCAGACCCCCAAAAGGTCAAGTCCCAAAGTGGGACAAAAAATTAAGTGAAAAAATAGTTTCCCCCCCAAAAATTAAGTTTCAAGTAAAAATAAACAAAAACTGAAATTTTATCCAAATAAAGTTAAAAATAAAATTGGTAAAAAATAGGGGAAAAAAAAGTATACATATTTGGTATCGCCGCATCTGTATCGACCGGCTCTATAAACATATCACATGACCTAACTCCTCAGATTAACAACATAAAAAAAAAAACTGTGCTAAATAAACAATTTTTTTTGTCACCTTGCATCACAAAAAGTGCAACAGCAAGCAATCAAAAAGGCGTTTGCCCACCAAAATAGTACCAATCTATCGTCACCTCATCCTGCAACAAATGAGCCCCTACCTGAGACAATCTCCCCAAAAAATAAAAAACTATGGCTCAGAATATGTAGACACTAAAACATCATTTTTTGTTTTAAAAAAGCTGTTATTGTGTAAAACTTGCATAAATAAAAAAAGTATACATATTTGGTATCGCCACGTTCGCATCGACCGGCTCTATAAAAATATCACCTGACGTAACCCCTCAGATGAACACCATAAAAAATTAAAACTGTGCTAAATACACTTTTTGTGATGTAAGGTGACAAAAAATGGTTTAATAGCAAGCAATCAAAAAGTCACACGCACCCCAAAATAGTGCCAATTAAACAGTCATCTCATCCCACAAAAATCATACCCTACCCAAGGTAAAAAATATCACATGATCTAACCTGTCAGATAAATGTGGTAAATAACAAAAAATATTAGTGGTACACCGGCGCTTGCACTACAATAGAACTGACGCAGCGGTACCGCAACGGTATCGCCCCCGTTGAAAATCAAATAAATGATGCGTAATGTATATCTATTCGATACTGCGCGACGTATACCCCCTTTTTCCCTTCTCTCCCTGCCTGTTCAGTACTATGAAGGCCCACAGTATATGATACAGTGACTCCCAGAGTAATGGAATACCTTATCCTTGGTGTTGCAGCTGCGGAGCCTGTTCCTCTGTGTCCTTCTTGCTTTTTCTTTTTTCTGTTTTTTTTTCTTCTTTTAGGTGCCGTCCAGGATGGGGAAAGGTTTTTGGGGGGGTCTTGCCCTAATAGTTATTTATTATTTGTTTTTAGTAGTTTTTTTTTATATATAAAATCTAAACTGCAGAGCTTGCCCCGGCCGGTGGCACAGCTCGTGGTTTGAAAAGGCCGCTCGTACACGCTTGCACGGAGTGATGCGTGACGTCACGGTGGTAGCTACGGTGGACCAGGAGGACCAAAAATACTCCAACGCGTTTCGATTAGATCGCTAATCTTCATCAGGGATAGCTGTTCTGGTTCCTGGTGCTGCTTTTAAAGGTCCGTATCTCCTCCTATTCTTAACTCCTTCCTTGCCAGTGTTCTGGTTTGATGTCTATTGGAAGGCGAATAGTTCTATTTCAGAATTCAGTTCGGAGGGTGCTAGAGTATTTAAGTTAAATATCCAGCGGCTTTCTGTCCTGGACATTTTCTTTATATAATCTCCTCCTCTTTTGTCTTTTTTGACTATTTCAATACCACAACAGATGGTACCGTTGTAGTTTCCTCCATGTTTTTCTTTGTAGTGTCTGGAGAGCGGGTGACCCTCATATTTTCTTCCTATGTTGTAGATGTGTTCCCCTATTCTTTTGCTTATGGTTCTTTTTGTGCGTCCTATGTATGTTTTTTTACACGGACATGTTATAGCGTATATTGCGCCCTGACTTTTGCAGGTAATATGATCCTTAATTTTATGTGTTGCTGTATCCCCTGTCCATTCATTACGTATTTCCAACTTTATGTGCTGTTTTCTATTTATTTTTAGTTTCTTGCATATACCGCAATTGCCGCATGGAAAGAAACCTCCCTGCGGTTTCTGTCCTAGAATCGTGTTTGATATTTGATTATCATTTTTACTCAAGCATTTGTTGGTTGGGGCTATTATGCTTCCCACATTTTTGGCTTTTCTATAAATAAATTTTGGATTTTTGGGGATCAGGTCTCCTATTATTTTGTCCTCCTTTAGGGTTTCCCAGTGTCTTTTAATTATTTTTCTCAATATTCCTGCTTGGCCATTATATTGTGTGATAATGGGTGGTATTTCAAAGGTTTCTGTCTTTACTTTACTGTCTTCTGGTGTTTTCTTTTTGTTAATTAATTCCTTTCTGTCGAGGGTTCCTATTAGTTTTTTTCTGTGCTAGTAATTTTTCCCTGTCATAACCTCTGTCTTCAAATTTTTTCTGCATTTTGTCTGCCTCTGCTTCATATTCCTTTTCTTTTGTACAGTTACGCTTAATTCTCACAAATTGCCCCTTTGGAATATTTTCCAACCACTGTGGGAGGTGGCAGCTTTCACGGGAGATGAAACTATTTGTGTCTGTAGGTTTGTTGTATGTCTTTGTTTGTATTTTGCCGTCTTCTATGTAGATGGTAAGATCAAGAAAATTAATTGTGGTGGTGCTCAATAGTGGTGTAAATTCCAGATGGTATTTATTATTGTTAATTTCTTTGCAGAATATGTCCAGTTCTTCCTTTTCTCCTGCCCAGATGAATACAATATCATCTATGAAGCGTTTCCATAGGACGAGATTCGACCGGAGTTGGCCATGGGGATAGATGACTTCATGTTCCCACTGGCCTACGTATATATTTGCAAACCCCGGTGCGAATCTCGTCCCCATCGCGGTCCCCCACTGCTGGATGTAAAACTTGTCCTCAAAGAGAAAATAGTTTCTCTTCAGGATAAACATGATACATTCACAGATGTAATTTATTTGTTTGTCCGCCAGGATTCCCTGATTTTGTAGACATATCTTGACTGCTTCACACCCTTTTTTGTTTTCTATTATGGTATATAGGGATTTTACATCCAGTGTGCCTAGGATGTAATTTTGTTCCCATTTTACTTGATTTAAGATGTTCAGGATATGTTGGGTGTCTTTTAGGTGTGTTGGTAGTGTGTCTAGGCATGGTTGCAGGAAGTGATCTATGTATTCTGACAAGTTACTTGTCAGACACTCCACTCCTGATACTATGGGTCTACCCGGGGGATTTGTGGTATCTTTGTGTATCTTCGGGTTGTGGTAAAATGCCGCAATTCTAGGCTGTTTTATTGCTATATATTCAGCCTCTTTGGTGTTCAGAATGGTTTCTGTTCTGCCTTTTTTCACCAATTCACTTAGTTCCTTTTTGAACTCTTCTGTTGGATCATTTTTTTGTATTTTGTATGTTTTCTTGTCTCCCAGTAGCTTATATGCCTCCTGTAGATATTTATCTTTATCCAATATTATGATGCCCCCACCTTTATCCGCGGGTCTTAGGATGATATTTTTTGGTTTTCCTGTATTTTAGTTAGTGCCTCCCGTTCTGCATGGGATATGTTTCCTAGGTATTTCTTGCTTTTTTGTTTTTTAGGACTTCTGATTTTGCGTATGTCCTTAGTGACCATATTCATAAAGCTGTTAAGTGCCTGGGAATATTCTTGCACCGGGTGATATTTAGATTTTCCTTTTAGGTCAGTATGCTTATATTCTTTGTCTGTGAAGTTTTCTTCTGTTGTTGCTGCTTTGTTTAATTGGTTGATTTTGTTGAAATTTTCCTTATTGTAGTTGATTTTTTGTTGTTTTTTTATAAAGTATTTCTTTAGGGCCAATCTTCTCATGAATTTTCGCACCCCTATGAATGCTTCAAATTTATTAAACAATGTGCTGGGTGCAAACTTCAAGCCCTTTTCCAGGATATCTTGTTCTCCCTTTGTTAATATGTGTCTGCTGAGGTTGAAAATTTTTTGTCCTGTCCCTAGTTTGGTATTTTTTTGTTGTTTTAGTTTTTTCTTTTGGGCGAGTTTCCCTCCTCTATTGCCCCTTTTGTATTTTTTCTTCCCAGGAAAAAATCCTGATTCACAGTTTTTTTTATTATTGTTCTTTTTTCCTTCTGTTCATTGCGTCCTCTCTCCTGTTCTTGAGGTTTATTTCGTTCTGTGTTTCTTGTTGCCATCGTTTGATTTGTTGTTCTCGATTTTTCCTTCCTGATATTATTTTTATTGGTATTAGATTTTCTATCTTCTACTTCGTTGTATTCGATTGAATTTTGTTTGTCTTGTCTCTTCTTCACTTCATTGGCTGGGGCTATTTCTTCCTCATCAGTCTCATAGTTGGTAAATGCCTCAAAGCGGTTGCTCATCTGTATTTCGTCTCTATTAGTAACTTCATCATGTCTTGTAATTATAACTTCTGGGGTTATAGGTACTGGTTGTTCTATTGGATTGTTCATCTCTTCCTCGTCTTCCTCTTCATGTACTGTGAAGTTAGATGTATGTTCCTCAGCTTGACTATATCTGTCTTCATCCAGTGTGTGAAAGGAGTTACGGCTGCTATGTTCCATGTGGTTTTTTGGTAGTGCATCCCGGTTAAGCTTTCTACTTTTTTTTCTCTTTTATTTCTTCTTTTTTATAACAAAAAATAAAAACTGTGACTAAACAGCTATTTCTTGTTATCTTGCCTCACAAAAAGTGTAATATAGAGCAACCAAAAATCATATGTGCCCTAAACTAGTACCAACAATACTGCCACCCTATCCCGTAGTTTCTAAAATGGGGCCACTTTTTTGGAGTTTCTACTCTAGGGGTGCATCAGGGGGGCCTTCAAATGGGACATGGTGTAAAAAAAAAAACTGTCCCGCAAAATCTGCCTTCCAAAAACCGTATGGCATTCCTTTCCTTCTGCGCCCTGCCGTGTGCCGGTACAGCTGTTTACGACCACATATGGGGTGTTTCTGTAAACTGCAGAATCAGGGCCATAAATATTGAGTTTGCTTTGGCTGTTAACCCTTGCTTTGTAACTTGGAAAAAATTATTAAAATTGAAAATCTGCCAAAAAAGTTAAATTTTGAAGTTGTATCTCTATTTTCCATTAATTCTTCTGGAACACCTAAAGGGTTAACAACATTTGTAAAATCAGTTTTGAATACCTTGGGGTGTAGTTTCTATAATGGGGTCATTTTTGGGTGGTTTCTATTATGTAAGCCTCGCAAAGTGAATTCAGACCTGAACTGGTCCCTAAAAATTGGGTTTTTGAAAATTTCTGAAAAATTTCAAGATTTGCTTCTAAACATCTAAGCCTTGTAACATCCCCAAAAATTCAATATCATTCCTGAAATTATCCAAACATGAAGTAGACATATGGGGAATGTAAAGTAATAACTATTTTTGGGGGTATTTATATGTATTATAGAAGTAGAGAAATTGAAACTTGGAAATTTTGCAATTTTATAAAACATTTTGGTAAATTTTTTGTATTTTTTTTATAAATAAAAATGATTTTTTTTTTACTTCATTTTACCAGTGTCATGAAGTACAATATGTGACAAAAAAAAATCTCAGAATGGCCTGGATAAATCAAAGCGTTTTAAAGTTATCAGTACTTGGTGACACTGGTCAGATTTGCAAAAAAATGGCCGAGTCCTTAAGGGGTTAAAGCAAAGTCCAATTCCTATTAACATGGGGTATTTACTTGTATTTAATTAGTATATTTAGTAGTACGTTGAGTCTGTGGTGTTACAATTCTTTTTTTTTTTTACAATTGTGCAACTTGTAGTTAAAGCAGAACTTTGATTTACCCTTCACCTTTATGAGCTCATTGTGTTAAAGAGCATCCTCCCCCAAAAGAAAAAACTAATCAGCAGTTAATATGCAGTAAGTATTGGAACGGAGTTCATCCCTCACATGACCAATTCTGTTCTAAGGCCGACTTCACACAGTCAGTGTTTGATCAGTGATTTCTATCAGTTATTGTGAGCCAAAACCAGGTGCGGCTCTAAACACAGAACAGGTGCAGATCTTTCCATTATACTTTATACCTGTGTAACCTCCACTGCTGGTTTTGCCCTGATGGAAATCACTGAATAAACACTGACCAAACCCTGACTGTGTAAAACCAAACTTAATTATAGTTATTAGTTTCTGAGAAACCTGTGTGACAATAAAGCCACTAGACAGCTTCATTATGATTTGTTGTAACTAGTGATGAGCGAAGCAAGTTTCAGATGCTACATCCGAAGTCACTTTGTTCAAAACTTCGGAGATCCGTCTAAAATGTACCGAAGTAAGTTATTCCCGAAGTCATGTGAGACTTTGTCAAATTACTTTGGTAGTTGAATTTTAAAGTGGAAAACCACTTTAAAACTTGGATCCGAACTCTGCTTAGGTTCCTAGGTACTAGCGCAGGAAATGGGAGCAGTGGGCGAATTAGTGACATATCAATTATTTAACGTTTTTAACCTACTATGTGACCTTTAAAAAAAAAAAATAATATGTTGTCCCTCTGGAGAACCCCTTAGGTCTCATGCACACGAATGTATTTTCTTTCTGTGTCCTATGATTTTTTTTTTGCTGACTGCAGCGTCCCACATCTGTGTGTAAAGGTGACGCTTCAAACATCTGAATATCTGTACTTATTGAATTGTAATGTATGGTATTTATATTCTGGCTGGCTATGTCACTTCATCCATTCGCCCCTAGGTGGTGCTGGCACCACATAATATATAAAGTTGGGTGTGTCTAGCTTAGAGCAAAGCAGTTTAGAATGTAGTTGGTGAGAGGAGGAAGAAACAAGTCCATGGAGGAGACACAGGTTAAAGTCACCATGTAACTGCTGTACTTTCCTCTAGGCCCTGATCAAGCCTAGAGAAGATATCTACAGAAGACCAGCACCAGACAGTGAGTCTATACACCGAGATGCAAGGAGACTATTGAGGGTGACAGCTAACTAAGGCTTATGGACCTCATTAGCACCAGTGATCAGGAGAAGCTTACAGACTGCCTGAACACAACCAGACAATTTAGGCCAAATTATCATTATCAGGGGCGGATTAAGTGCATGATAGGCCCTGGGCTGTCTAACCAACTTGGGGGCCCCCTCCATTTTAGTTTAGGGTTTTTTTGTGTGAAGAGGCTGCGGTGCTTCATGAGCGCCACAGTCTCTTCTTAGGACATATGACATCTTCAGACAAAAAAAAAAATACCCCAAATTGGGTCCTAAACAAGAAAATTGGAGGAGAAGACATGGAGGAGAATACAGGCACATTATGGGGACATTAACCCAACTGGGGCATTAAAAGGGGTTATTTTTTGCACTGGCACACATTATAAGGGGGTATTTTTGTACTGTCATATATATATATAAGGAGAATTATTACTACTGGGGGGGTATTATGGTGGGCTTTGTTTTACTACTGGGGGTCTATGAGGAACATGATTACTAGTATGGGCACTATGGGAGCATTATTAGTTCGGGGGCACAGTGGGGACATGTTGGGGGTAGGGATGAGCGAACTCGAACTGTATAGTTCGGGTTCGTACCGAATTTTGGGGTGTCCGTGACACGGACCCGAACCCGGACATTTTCGTAAAAGTCCGGGTTCGGTGTTCGTCGCTTTCTTCGCGCTTTTGTGACGCTTTCTTGGCGCTTTTTGAAAGGCTGCAAAGCAGCCAATCAACAAGCGTCATACTACTTGCCCCAAGAGGCCATCACAGCCATGCCTACTATTGGCATGGCTGTGATTGGCCAGAGCACCATGTGACCCAGCCTCTATTTAAGCTGGAGTCACATAGCGCTGCCCGTCACTCTGCTCTGATTAGCGTAGGGAGAGGTTGCGGCTGCGACAGTAGGGCGAGATTAGGCAGATTAACTCCTCCAAAGGACTTGATTAACTGATCGATCTGCAGCTGTGGATCATTGAGCTGCTGATCCTCAATTGCTCACTGTTTTTAGGCTGCCCAGACCGTTTGTCAGTCACATTTTTCTGGGGTGATCGGCGGCCATTTTGTGTCTTGTGGTGCGCCAGCACAAGCTGCGACCAAGTGCATTTAACCCTCAATGGTGTGGTTGTTTTTTGGCTAAAGCCTACATCAGGGTGAAGCTGTCACACCAAGTGCATTTAACCAGCAATAGTCTGTTCATTTTTTGGCCATATACTAAATCAGGGGCAAGCTGCGCCTGTCACCAAGTGCATTTAACCCTCAATGGTGTGGTTGTTTTTTGGCTAAAGCCTACATCAGGGTGAAGCTGTCACACCAAGTGCATTTAACCAGCAATAGTCTGTTTATTTTTTGGCCATATCCCAGTCTAATTCTGTCACTAAATCCATACCGGTCACCCAGCGCCTAAATACTAGGCCTCAAATTTATATCCCGCTAAATCTGTCCTTAGTGCTGTAGCTGGGCGAGTTATTTAGTGTCCGTTCAAGCACATTTCTTGTTCTGGGTTGAAATACAATTCCCAATTTAGCAATTTCATAATTTAGTGGTTTCTGCTATATCAGAGCTATTTGAAATCTATCCCTAAAAGGGTATATAATATTCAAGGTGCACATTGGGTCATTCAGAATAACTTCTCACACACCCGCTACTGTGTATTTCCAAGTCTAATTCTGGCACTAAACCCATACCTGTCACCCAGCGCCTAAATACTAGGCCTCAAATTTATATCCCGCTAAATCTGTCCTTAGTGCTGTAGCTGGGCGAGTTATTTAGTGTCCGTTCAAGCACATTTCTTGTTCTGGGTTGAAATACAATTCCCAATTTAGCAATTTCATAATTTAGTGGTTTCTGCTATATCAGAGCTATTTGAAATCTATCCCTAAAAGGGTATATATAATATTCAAGGTGCACATTGGGTCATTCAGAATAACTTCACACACACCCGCTACGGTGTATTTCCAAGTCTAATTCTGGCACTAAACCCATACCTGTCACCCAGCGCCTAAATACTAGGCCTCAAATTTATATCCCGCTAAATCTGTCCCTAGTGCTGTAGCTGGGCGAGTTATTTAGTGTCCGTTCAAGCACATTTCTTGTTCTGGGTTGAAATACAATTCCCAATTTAGCAATTTCATAATTTAGTGGTTTCTGCTATATCAGAGCTATTTGAAATCTATCCCTAAAAGGGTATATAATATTCAAGGTGCACATAGGGTCATTCAGAATAACTTCACACACCCGCTACTGTGCATTTCCAAATCTAATTCTGTCACTAAACCCATACCTGTCACCCAGCGCCTAAATACTAGGCCTCAAATTTATATCCCGCTAAATCTCTCGTTACCGCTGTCCTGTTGTGGCTGGGAAAGTTATTTAGTGTCCGTCAAAGCACATTTTTTGTTCTGGGTTGAAATACAATTCCCAATTTAGCAATTTCATAATTTAGTCGTTTCTGCTATATCAGAGCTATTTGAAATCTATCCCTAAAAGGGTAGATCATATTGAAGGTGCACATAGGGTCATTCAGAATAACTTCACACACACGCTTCTGTGCATTTCCAAGTCTAATTCTGTCACTAAATCCATACCGGTCACCCAGCGCCTAAATACTAGGCCTCAAATTTATATCCCGCTGAATTTGAATACAATACATTGGGCCAAATAATATATTTGTTGTTGTGGTGAACCATAACAATGAGAAAAACATCTAGTAAGGGACGCGGACGTGGACATGGTCGTGGTGGTGTTAGTGGACCCTCTGGTGCTGGGAGAGGACGTGGCCGTTCTGCCACATCCACACGTCCTAGTGTACCAACTACCTCAGGTCCCAGTAGCCGCCAGAATTTACAGCGATATATGGTGGGGCCCAATGCCGTTCTAAGGATGGTAAGGCCTGAGCAGGTACAGGCATTAGTCAATTGGGTGGCCGACAGTGGATCCAGCACGTTCACATTATCTCCCACCCAGTCTTCTGCAGAAAGCGCACAGATGGCGCCTGAAAACCAACCCCATCAGTCTGTCACATCACCCCCATGCATACCAGGGAAACTGTCTCAGCCTCAAGTTATGCAGCAGTCTCTTATGCTGTTTGAAGACTCCGCTGGCAGGGTTTCCCAAGGGCATCCACCTAGCCCTTCCCCAGCAGGTGAAAGACATAGAATGCACTGACGCACAACCACTTATGTTTCCTGATGATGAGGACATGGGAATACCACCTCAGCATGTCTCTGATGATGACGAAACACAGGTGCCAACTGCTGCGTCTTTCTGCAGTGTGCAGACTGAACAGGAGGTCAGGGATCAAGACTGGGTGGAAGACGATGCAGGGGACGATGAGGTCCTAGACCCCACATGGAATGAAGGTCGTGCCACTGACTTTCACAGTTCGGAGGAAGAGGCAGTGGTGAGACCGAGCCAACAGCGTAGCAAAAGAGGGAGCAGTGGGCAAAAGCAGAACACCCGCCGCCAAGAGACTCCGCCTGCTACTGACCGCCGCCATCTGGGACCGAGCACCCCAAAGGCAGCTTCAAGGAGTTCCCTGGCATGGCACTTCTTCAAACAATGTGCTGACGACAAGACCCGAGTGGTTTGCACGCTGTGCCATCAGAGCCTGAAGCGAGGCATTAACGTTCTGAACCTGAGCACAACCTGCATGACCAGGCACCTGCATGCAAAGCATGAACTGCAGTGGAGTAAACACCTTAAAACCAAGGAAGTCACTCAGGCTCCCCCTGCTACCTCTTCTGCTGCTGCCGCCTCGGCCTATTCTGCTGCTGCCGCCTCGGCCTCTTCCTCCGCCTCTGGAGGAACGTTGGCATCTGCCGCCCAGCAAACAGGGGATGTACCACCAACACCACCACCACCACCTCCGTCACCAAGCGTCTCAACCATGTCACACGCCAGCGTTCAGCTCTCCATCTCACAAACATTTGATAGAAAGCGTAAATTCCCACCTAGCCACCCTCGATCCCTGGCCCTGAATGCCAGCATTTCTAAACTACTGGCCTATGAAATGCTGTCATTTAGGCTGGTGGACACAGACAGCTTCAAACAGCTCATGTCGCTTGCTGTCCCACAGTATGTTGTTCCCAGCCGGCACTACTTCTCCAAGAGAGCCGTGCCTTCCCTGCACAACCAAGTATCCGATAAAATCAAGTGTGCACTGCGCAACGCCATCTGTGGCAAGGTCCACCTAACCACAGATACGTGGACCAGTAAGCACGGCCAGGGACGCTATATCTCCCTAACTGCACACTGGGTAAATGTAGTGGCAGCTGGGCCCCAGGCGGAGAGCTGTTTGGCGCACGTCCTTCCGCCGCCAAGGATCGCAGGGCAACATTCTTTGCCTCCTGTTGCCACCTCCTCCTTCTCGGCTTCCTCCTCCTCTTCTTCCACCTGCTCATCCAGTCAGCCACACACCTTCACCACCAACTTCAGCACAGCCCGGGGTAAACGTCAGCAGGCCATTCTGAAACTCATATGTTTGGGGGACAGGCCCCACACCGCACAGGAGTTGTGGCGGGGTATAGAACAACAGACCGACGAGTGGTTGCTGCCGGTGAGCCTCAAGCCCGGCCTGGTGGTGTGTGATAATGGGCGAAATCTCGTTGCAGCTCTGGGACTAGCCAATTTGACGCACATCCCTTGCTTGGCGCATGTGCTGAATTTGGTGGTGCAGAAGTTCATTCACAACTACCCCGACATGTCAGAGCTGCTGCATAAAGTGCGGGCCGTCTGTTCGCGCTTCCGGCGTTCACATCCTGCTGCTGCTCGCCTGTCTGCGCTACAGCGTAACTTCGGCCTTCCCGCTCACCGCCTCATATGCGACGTGCCCACCAGGTGGAACTCCACCTTGCACATGCTGGACAGACTGTGCGAGCAGCAGCAGGCCATAGTGGAGTTTCAGCTGCAGCACGCACGGGTCAGTCGCACTACAGAACAGCACCACTTCACCACCAATGACTGGGCCTCCATGCGAGACCTGTGTGCCCTGTTGCGCTGTTTCGAGTACTCCACCAACATGGCCAGTGGCGATGACACCGTTATCAGCGTTACAATACCACTTCTATGTCTCCTTGAGAAAACACTTAGGGCGATGATGGAAGAGGAGGTGGCCCAGGAGGAGGAGGAGGAGGAGGAAGAGGGGTCATTTTTAGCACTTTCAGGCCAGTCTCTTCGAAGTGACTCAGAGGGAGGTTTTTGGCAACAGCAGAGGCCAGGTACAAATGTGGCCAGCCAGGGCCCACTACTGGAGGACGAGGAGGACGAGGAGGAGGAGGAGGTGGAGGAGGATGAGGATGAAGCATGGTCACAGCGGGGTGGCACCCAACGCAGCTCGGGTCCATCACTGGTGCGTGGCTGGGGGGAAAGGCAGGACGATGACGATACGCCTCCCACAGAGGACAGCTTGTCCTTACCCCTGGGCAGCCTGGCACACATGAGCGACTACATGCTGCAGTGCCTGCGCAACGACAGCAGAGTTGCCCACATTTTAACCTGTGCGGACTACTGGGTTGCCACCCTGCTGGATCCACGCTACAAAGACAATGTGCCCACCTTACTTCCTGCACTGGAGCGTGATAGGAAGATGCGCGAGTACAAGCGCACGTTGGTAGACGCGCTACTGAGAGCATTCCCAAATGTCACAGGGGAACAAGTGGAAGCCCAAGGCCAAGGCAGAGGAGGAGCAAGAGGTCGCCAAGGCAGCTGTGTCACGGCCAGCTCCTCTGAGGGCAGGGTTAGCATGGCAGAGATGTGGAAAACTTTTGTCAACACGCCACAGCTAACTGCACCACCACCTGATACGCAACGTGTTAGCAGGAGGCAACATTTCACTAACATGGTGGAACAGTACGTGTGCACACCCCTCCACGTACTGACTGATGGTTCGGCCCCATTCAACTTCTGGGTCTCTAAATTGTCCACGTGGCCAGAGCTAGCCTTTTATGCCTTGGAGGTGCTGGCCTGCCCGGCAGCCAGCGTTTTGTATGAACGTGTATTCAGCACGGCAGGGGGCGTCATTACAGACAAACGCAGCCGCCTGTCTACAGCCAATGTGGACAAGCTGACGTTCATAAAAATGAACCAGGCATGGATCCCACAGGACCTGTCCGTCCCTTGTCCAGATTAGACATTAACTACCTCCCCATAACCATATATTATTGGACTCCAGGGCACTTCCTCATTCAATCCTATTTTTATTTTCATTTTACCATTATATTGCGAGGCTACCCAAAGTTGAATGAACCTCTCCTCTGCCTGTGTGCTAGGCCTAAATATATGCCAATGGACTGTTGCAGTGGTGGCTGACGTGAAGCCTCATTCTCTGCTATGACATGCAGACTGATTCTCTGCTGACATGAAGACAGATTCTCTGTTACGGGACCTCCCTCCTCTGCCTGGGTGCTGGGCCTAAATATATGCCAATGGACTGTTGCAGTGGTGGCTGACATGAAGCCTGATTCTCTGCTATGACATGCAGACTAATTCTCTGCTGACATGAAGCCAGATTGTCTGTTACGGGACCTCTCTGCTCTGCCTGTGTGCTAGGCCTAAATATATGCCAATGGACTGTTGCAGTGGTGGCTGACGTGAAGCCTCATTCTCTGCTATGACATGCAGACTGATTCTCTGCTGACATGAAGCCAGATTGTCTGTTACGGGACCTCTCTGCTCTGCCTGTGTGCTAGGCCTAAATATATGCCAATGGACTGTTGCAGTGGTGGCTGACGTGAAGCCTGATTCTCTGCTATGACATGCAGACTGATTCTCTGCTGACATGAAGCCAGATTGTCTGTTACGGGACCTCTCTGCTCTGCCTGTGTGCTAGGCCTAAATATATGCCAATGGACTGTTGCAGTGGTGGGTGACGTGAAGCCTCATTCTCTGCTATGACATGCAGACTGATTCTCTGCTGACATGAAGACAGATTCTCTGTTACGGGACCTCCCTCCTCTGCCTGGGTGCTGGGCCTAAATATATGCCAATGGACTGTTGCAGTGGTGGGTGACGTGAAGCCTCATTCTCTGCTATGACATGCAGACTGATTCTCTGCTGACATGAAGCCAGATTGTCTGTTACGGGACCTCTCTCCTCTGCCTGTGTGTGTGCTGGGCCTAAATATATGCCAATGGACTGTTGCAGTGGTGGCTGACGTGAAGCCTCATTCTCTGCTATGACATGCAGACTAATTCTCTGCTGACATGAAGACAGATTCTCTGTTACGGGACCTCTCTCCTCTGCCTGGGTGCCGGGGCCTAAATATCTGAGAATGGACTGTTCCAGTGGTGGGTGACGGGAAGCCAGATTCTCTGCTATGGAACCTCTCTCCAATTGATTTTGGTTAATTTTTATTTATTTAATTTTTATTTTAATTCATTTCCCTATCCACATTTGTTTGCAGGGGATTTACCTACATGTTGCTGCCTTTTGCAGCCCTCTAGCTCTTTCCTGGGCTGTTTTACAGCCTTTTTAGTGCCGAAAAGTTCGGGTCCCCATTGACTTCAATGGGGTTCGGGTTCGGGACGAAGTTCGGATCGGGTTCGGATCCCGAACCCGAACATTTCCGGGATGTTCGGCCGAACTTCTCGAACCCGAACATCCAGGTGTTCGCTCAACTCTAGTTGGGGGCCCTGTAGAAGCACCATTACTACCATGTGTGCTCTAGCAGATAATTATTACTATTGGGGGTACTTTTGGGAGCACTATTGCTGTGGGGGCACCTTGGCACAGGTTTCAGCTTACCACAATTTTGGGGGATGTTATGTTTACACTATTAGTGTCAGGGGCACTATTTGCTGGGTGCAGTTATTTTAGGGCACTGTGTGCCAATAATTATTGAAGGGAGCATTATCTGTGTGGTACTAGTGTTATCAGGGGGTTTATTTGTTTCTGAAGTATAATATTGGGGATCACAGATGGGAGGATGATGGAAAAGTAGTAAACTAAGATTTTATTTTTTTGTCAAACTGCAGAGACGAAAAATGGCTGAAAAATGGTGGTCTGGTCTAAAGGTGAGAAGATGAGGAAACAGAACATCCACATCAAATGAGACGTCACTGGATGTAAGAGGTATGGGGCGCTGTATTACCCTGTATGTTCTGTAGTGATGGGGGTGGGGGGTGGATATAGAATTTGGGCCACACTGTAGCAGCCCGGCCCCAGACCTCAGTTCACACTGCGTGTTCTGAATTCTGTGGCCTCACACCCATCTACTAAATTATCTGTACTCAGAGTTATCACTGTGTTCTCTGTGGTGTCACATAGGACTGCAAGTGATATCTACTACATTATCTGTAAAAAGGGGCGTGGCAATACTTGGCTTGCCCCGGGTGCTGGCAACCCACGCTACGCCACTTCATTTATGGTAGCTGTACGGTGGGCCCCCAGAATCAATTCCACTGGTGGGCCTAAGGCACCCCAGTCCAACACTGGACATAGTACATCCCTCCGGCCTGGATAAACAAGGGAGAAAGATTGATTGTCCTAGAAAACTGCCCCTTATGCAACTTCTGGGAACTAATCTGAATCACTGTAAAAGCTGCCTTGCTGTAAATTACTTTTGCATTCATTGATGACCTTTGGATCAGCTTCAGTAAAATACTGGAAGTTTTGTTAAGAAACTTGGTTTCCTTATTCGACTTTATCTCCTAAATGCACCTAACTGTACCCATAGCAATGCAAAAAGATGTGTTAAACTGTATTTAACCTGCATTATATATGACTGTCATTGTCATGTCTAAACGAGGAGATAGTGAGCAGCCTGACCTTAGCAGGTTCCCTGCAGCACCAAGCATCATGCCCATAACAATGCCTTATTTTCTAGGAGCACCCTGGTTCCCACGATATGCTGGGGAAGCTCATACTTTAAGGGAATTTAAAGATTTTTATTTTTTTGGCTATAGTAACCACTTCAGCCCCGCTAGCTAAAACCCCCTTAATGACCAGGCCACTTTTTACACTTCTGCACTACACTACTTTCACCATTTATCGCTCGGTCATGCAACTTACCACCCAAATGAATTTTACCTCCTTTTCTTCTCACTAATCGAGCTTTCATTTGGTGGTATTTTATTGCTGCTGACATTTTTACTTTTTTTGTTATTAATCAAAATGTAATGATTTTTTTGCAAAAAAATGACATTTTTCACTTTCAGCTGTAAAATTTAGCAAAAAAAACGACATCCATATATAAATTTTTCGCTAATTTATTGTTCTACATGTCTTTGATAAAAAAAAAATGTTTGGGCAAAAAAAAAAAATGGTTTGGGTAAAAGTTATAGCGTTTACACACTATGGTACAAAAATGTGAATTTCCGCTTTTTGAAGCAGCTCTGACTTTCTGAGCACCTGTCATGTTTCCTGAGGTTCTACAATGCCCAAACAGTAGAAAAACCCCACAAATGACCCCATTTCGGAAAGTAGACACCCTAAGGTATTCGCTGATGGGCATAGTGAGTTCATAGAACTTTTTATTTTTTGTCACAAGTTAGCGGAAAATGATGATTTATTTTTTTTCCTTACAAAGTCTCATATTCCACTAACTTGCGACAAAAAATTTAAAATTCTAGGAACTCTCCATGCCCCTCACGGAATACCTTGGGGTGTCTTCTTTCCAAAATGGGGTCACTTGTGGCGTAGTTATACTGCCCTGGCAATTTAGGGGCCCATATGTGTGAGAAGTAGTTTGCAATCAAAATCTGTAAAAAATGACCGGTGAAATCCGAAAGGTGCACTTTGGCATGTGGGTCCCTTTGCCCACCTAGGCTGCAAAAAAGTGTCACACATGTGGTATCGCCGTACTCAGGAGAAGTTGGGGAATGTGTTTTGGGGTGTCATTTTACATATTACCATGCTGGGTGAGAGAAATATCTTGGCAAAAGACAACTTTTCCATTTTTTTTTATACAAAGTTGGCATTTGACCAAGATATTTTTCTCACCCAGCATGGGTATATGTAAAATGACACCCCAAAACACATTCCCCAGCTTCTCCTGAGTACGGTGATACCAGATGTGTGACACTTTTTTGCAGCCTAGATGCGCAAAGGTGCCCAAATTCCTTTAAGGAGGGCATTTTTAGACATTTGGATCCCAGACTTCTTCTCACGCTTTAGGGCCCCTAAAAAGCCAGGGCAGTATAAATACCCCACATGTGACCCCACTTTGGAAAGAAGACACCCCAAGGTATTCAATGAGGGGCATGGCGAGTTCATAGAAATGTATTTTTTTGGCATAAGTTAGCGGAAATTGATTTTTTTTTTTTTTTTCTCACAAAGTCTCACTTTCCGCTAACTTAGGACAAAAATTTAAATCTTTCATGGACTCAATATGCCCCTCAGCGAATACCTTGGGGTGTCTTCTTTCCAAAATGGGGTCAGTTGTGGGGTGTTTGTACTGTCCTGGCATTTGAGGGTCTCCGCAATCATTACATGTATGGCCAGCATTAGGAGTTTCTGCTATTCTCCTTATATTGAGCATACAGGTAATGAGATTTTTTTTTCCGTTCAGCCTCTGGGCTGAAAGAAAAAATGAACGGCACAGATTTCTTCATTCGCATCGATCAATGTGGATGAAAAAATCTCTGCCCAAAAAAAAAGAGGGGAAAGGCGTCTGCTAGGACATAGGAGCTCCGCCCAACATCCATACCCACTTAGCTCGTATGCCCTGGCAAACCAGATTTCTCCATTCACATCAATCGATGTGGATGAATAAATCATTGCCGGGATTTTTTATTTTTATTTTTACATACAAAGTGTTTGCCAAAGCATAGGAACGCCGCCGCCTCCTCCTCAGCTCGTATGCCTTGGCAAACGTATCTGTTACTGCAGAGTAGAAATCTCGTCTTGCAGCGCCGCATACACCGACTTGCGTGTAATCTGACAGCAGCGCAATGCTTCTGTCAGAATGCACATCAGTGCTGCAGCTAGTCGATCGGTTGGTCCACCTGGAAGGTAAAAAAAAAAAAAAAAAAACAGGCCTGCAACTCAATAATTTTATTAACTTTGGAACAGAACATATAAACTTTAACTTTTTGAACTAAACATTAACCTTTTTGCTTACTGGTGTTTTTTTGTTTTTTTACCTTTATAGAACAAACCTCTCCTTCCCCATGGGTCAATGTGCAAAGCGCAAATCGCCCAAAGATGTGGCGAAGTGCGTTATGCACTTTGTCCCAGGTGAAAGGAGAGGTTTGCAGCAGCTGTATGTGAATGGGCCCTAATAGCCCTGTGTGCCTGTCCTGGTGAGATGTGATCCCTATGCTAAGTGTACCTGTGTGTGGTACTTCCGGAAACACTCTCCAAAGCATAGGGCAGGGTGGTCAGGACAGAAATAGCGGGTGTCACGCCTTATTCCACTCCTGCTACAGACACGACATTTTTTTCGGGGTGGCGGTCGGTTTGAGGTACCAGGAACGACACTGGGGAAATGTCGCTCGTGTAGACGGCTAACTACACTGGTGGATGGGGCCACGGAACCTCCTGGGTACAGGAGGTTCGCGATGAGCTCTTCCTGAAATTTGAGGAAGGATCCAGTTCTCCCAGCCTTACCGTAGAGAACAAAACTATTATACAGAGCCAATTGAATTAGGTATACAGACACCTTCTTATACCAGCGTCTGGTTCTGCGGGACACTAAATACGGAGCCAACATCTGGTCATTGAAGTCCACCCCTCCCATGTGAAGGTTATAGTCGTGGACTGAGAGAGGGGCTTTTCAATGACACGGGTTGCTCGCTCAATTTGGATTGTCGTGTCTGCGTGAATGGAGGAGAGCATGTAAACGTCACGCTTGTCTCTCCATTTCACCGCGAGCAGTTCTTCGTTACACAGTGCGGCCCTCTGCCCCCTTGCAAGACGGGTGGTAACGAGCCATTGGGGGAAGCCCGCGCGACTAGTTCTCAATCCGTTCTAGAAACAAATGCCTAAAGAGGGCCACACTTGTGTAAAAATTGTCCACATAAAGATGGTACCCCTTGCCGAATAAGGGTGACACCAAGTCCCAGACTGTCTTCCCACTGCTCCCCAGGTAGTCAGGGCAACCGACCGGCTCCAGGGTCTGATCTTTTCCCTCATAGATCCGAAATTTGTGGGTATAGCCTGTGGCCCTTTCACAGAGCTTATACAATTTGACCCCATACCGGGCGTGCTTGCTTGGGATGTATTGTTTGAAGCCAAGGCGCCCGGTAAAATGTATCAGGGACTCGTCTACGCAGATGTTTTGCTCAGGGGTATACAAATCTGCAAATTTCAGGTTGAAATGGTCTATGAGGGGCCGAATTTTGTGGAGCCGGTCAAAAGCAGGGTGGCCTCTGGGACGGGAGGTGCTGTTATCACTAAAGTGCAGGAAACGCAGGATGGTCTCAAATCGTGTCCTGGACATAGCAGCAGAGAACATGGGCATGTGATGAATTGGGTTCGTGGACCAATATGAACCCAATTCATGCTTTTTAGTTAGACCCATGTTGAGGAGAAGGCCCAGAAAAGTTTTAATTTCGGAAACTTGGACTGGTTTCCACCGGAAAGACTGGGCATAAGAGCTTCCCGGGTTGGCGGATATAAATTGTGTGGCATACCGATTTGTTTCGGCCACGACTAAGTCCAAGAGCTCCGCAGTCAAGAACAGCTCAAAAAATCCCAGGGCCGAACCGATCTGAGCTGTCTCAACCCGAACTCCAGACTGGGCGGTGAAAGGGGGAACTACAGGTGCGGCTGAAGTTGGGGACTGCCAATCAGGGTTTGCCAGCACCTCAGGGATTCTAGGGGCTCTACGGGCACGTCTTTGCGGTGGCTGCGACGGGGTCACTACTGCTCGTGCCACCGTACCAGCTTCAACTGCCCTTCTGGTGCTCGCCACTTCACCAGGTTGTACGGCAGTGCTGGTACTAGGTCCAGGAAGGGCTGCGCTGCTGGTGTATGCCTCACCACGTAATCTGACAGCACCAGCCCCACTCTGCTGCTCTTGAAGCGGATCCTGCGCAACCTGCGGTCTAGCGACACGGGGCCGGGTACGCCTGGTGCTATCAGGGACCTCAGCCTCCTCGTCCGAACTTTGGGTCAGAGAGCCACTGCTTTCTACAGGTTCGTATTCTGACCCGCTAGATTCATCAGATGAGGGTTCCCATTCCTCATCCGACTGGGTCAGAAGCCTGTAGGCCTCTTCAGAAGAATACCCCCTGTTTGACATTTGGGCAACTAAATTTAGGGGTATTCCCTGAGACTACCCAAGAAAAAAAGCAAGCCTGTCTTACAAAGGGGAGGCTAGCGAAGTACCGGAGGCCGCTGCGGTTGATAAAAAATATCAAAACTGATTTTTTTTTTTTATCGCCGCAGTGATCAAAAAAAAATAATTTTTTGTCACTGCGGTGGGGCGGGCGTGGGTGAACGCACGTGTGGGCGACCGATCAGGCCTGATCGGGCAAACACTGCGTTTTGGGTGGAGGGCGAACTAAAGTGACACTAATACTATTATAGATCTGACCGTGATCAGTTTTGATCACTTCCAGATACTATAAAAGTACAAATGCTGATTAGCGATACGCTAATCAGCGAATAAGGGACTGCGGTGCGGTGGGGTGGGCGCTAACTGATCCCTAAACTACCTAACAAAGAGGCCTAAACTATCCTAAAACGGTCAATACCAGTGAAAAAAAAAGTGACAGTTTGCACTGATCACTTTTTTCCTTTTCACTAGTGATTGACAGGGGCAAGAAGGGGTGATCAAAGGGTTAATTGGGGTGCTGGGAGGTGATCTGCGGGCTAAGTGTGGTGTTGGTGGGTACTCACAGTAATGTGTGCTCCTCTGCTGGAACCAACCGACCAAAAGAAGGAGCAGAGGAGCACAGCAGCCATATAACCACATCATATTTACTAATATGATGGGTTATCTGGCTGCTGATTCGTTTTTTTGAAAATCAGCAACCTGCCAGCCACGATCATTGGCTGGCAGGTTGATGACGAACTTGTCTTTTGAATTTTGCCGGCCCGCGATGCGCATGCGCGGGCCGGCTTTCCCCGAAATCTCGCGTCTCGCGAGAAGACGCACCGGCGCGTCCACCCAGAAGAACAGGACCGCCGCAAAGACGCAATCCTGCCTACGGCGGTCCTGAGCAGGTTAAGATTGTACCCTGTGTTAGCAGAACAGCAAATGGAAATCCTCATTGCACAATTGGAAGGAGCCACCCTCAGAAAAGTGAAATCCTGGCCATGCTCAGAGAAAAGAACAGTGGAGCAGATATTCAAACGACTCTACGCCACTTTTGAACCCAGGACTGTGTCAGAGGTCATGAGATGAGATTCTTCAGCAAGAGACTGCAGCCCGGTCAGTCACTCAGAGACTTTGCATTTTCCTTACAGAAAACCCTGCGAGCTGTTATACAGGTAGATCCCTATGAAGCAGAGGATCAAGATAAAATGCTGAGAGAACAATTCATTGTAGGTGTTAGGACAGAAACCTTAAAGAGCCAGTTAAAGATGTTAGCTGCACAGAACCCAAGTTCTACCTTCCTAGACTTCAAAGAGCTAGCTATCAGTATTCTGGGAAAAGACCCACAACCAGAGCCTGCTGAAATGTCTGTGAATAAGCCAGCTATATCTCCAAAATGTCACCCTATAGTCAGACAGGAAGCCCAAGCTCTGATTCCTGACTCAGTTGCTGCTCTGACAGATCAAGTCAACTTCCTAACCAAAAGTCCTGGAGAAAGTATGCCAAAAACTAGAACCAAGGGGAGAAACCCCTATTGTTGGAGGACGAGACACCGTTACCGCTGTGCCTTCCGCCGGAACTCTGCACCACCCCCTTTATAGTAAATGGGGACGGAGCCGCAGTCCGGGGGCACATGGTCACTAGCGGCAGGACGGATCCGATAGGCTGTTCACCCGACGGAACAGCCTGCTGGAGGTCCATGCCCCTAGTGTGAAAGTAGCCTTACAAGTCACTTTTCAAGATGTTACCTGCAGCTACGACTGAACAGTCTACTCGGAAGCTGAATACTCAAGATCATACTCCCAATACATTATGGTGGAAATAACTCAATTTGGGGGATACTTCTACACCTGAGGGACAAATTGAAGGAGTCTTAAAAGTCCTGAAGGAACACCATCAAGCCTTCAGTAAACATCCTTCAGATTATGGAGAGGTCAGTGTAATCAAGCACACCATCCCTACTGGTTCACGCCCTCCAATCAAAGAAAGGCACCGGCCTATACCACCAACTACCGTATGTACCAATCTGTGAAAAAGATGATCCAGGAGATGAAAGATTCAAAAATCATCAGACAGCCATAGCCCATGGGCTGCACCTTTTAGTCCTTGTCCGAAAGAAAGATGGTAACATTCGATTCTGTGTGGACTACAGGAAGATTAATCAAATTACCCACAAGGATGCCTATCCTTTACCAAGAATCGAGGAGTCCTTGATAGCATTAGGATCCTCAGCTTACTTTTTGACTCTGGATTTAACGAGTGGGTACTGGCAGGTACCATGGCTCCTGAAGACTGTAAAAAATAAAATGCATTTACTACCCCTATGGGCCCATTGAATTCAACTATATGCCCTTTGGACTTGCAATGCACCTGGAACTTTCCAAACGCTAATGGAACGCTGTTTAGGCCACAAGAACTTTGACATTTGTCTTGTTATACCTAGATGATGTCATCATCTACTCTAAATCCTATGAAGACCACTTAACATCTTGCAGACGTTTTTCAAGTCCTCATCAAGCACATACTCAAGATCAAACCCTCTAAGTGCTACCTACTAAAACCAGAAGTTAAGTAACTGGGACATGTTGTTTAGTTCTGAAGGTGTCAAGCCAGATCCAGAGAAGATAGCTGCAGTCCAAAATTGGCCTACTCCTACCACAGTAAAAGAAGTGAGAAGTTTTCTTTGTTTTGCAGGATACTACATACGCTTCATCCCTTACTTCGCCCAGATTGCTGAACCGATACAAGAACTCCTGAGAGGACATCCCAAGAAGACGTACCAGAAAGCCCAGATACCAATCGAATGGAATGAAGACAGAGATATCTCTTTCCAACTACTAAAGAAGTTGACCGAACCACCTGTCTTAGGCTATCCAGATTACCAACAGCCATTCCAGCTCTACACTGATGCCAGTAAGAAAGGCCTGGGAGCTGTCCTGTCTCAGCTGTAAGAAGGTAAGGAGAGTGTAATTGCTTATGCCAGCAGATCTCTTAAAGGTGCCGAGAGCAATGACTACAGAACTACAGTTCATTCAAGCTGAAATTCCTCACACTCATGTGGGCTGTCACTGAAAAATTTAAAGACTACCTTGCAGTAACCCCATTTGTGGTCTATACTGATAACAATCCACTGGCGCACCTCAACACAGCCAAGTTAGGAGCCTTAGAACAAAGATGGGCCTCATGTCTTGCCAACTACAACTTTGTGGTCAAGTACAGAACAGGCAAATCAAATGAGAATGCAGATACCTTATTCCGTCTGCCTACCAGAGAAGACCCTACTGAACAGGAAGACATTTGGGAAGAAGTAGAGATGCCGGCTTTCTACAAACAATTTGCCCAACAAGATGTGATCACCATAAAAGGTAAAGAAGTCCTCAACTTCCAACAGCAGAGAAATCCAGAACCCCAAGTTGAGAAAGGTGGATCAGGTTGCAAGCCAAGAGCAGAGTATTAGGTGAGCTACAAGATTTATTCACTTATGGAAGAACACCAGAAAGAATCTGCAGAAAGAATGCAGATCCAGAGCTGCTCAAGCTATGAATACACAGAAAGCAACTGTTTATGCAAAAGGGACTAATGTTAAGAAGAACCCTAGGTACCGTCAACTGATCGGCTGCATCAAATTATAGTACCACGCTGAGATGCCAGAATTGTCCTTGAAATGTACCACAATAGGTCAGGACACTTTGGTGTACAAAAAAAAGAGAAGCTACCATCCGCCGAAGATTTTATTGGGTTGGAATGAGAGAAGATATTGAAAATTGGTGTAGAGTAGAGTTGAGCGGACACCTGGATGTTCGAATTCGGGACCCGAACTTGACCCCGAACCCCATTTGAAGTCAATGGGGACCCGAACTTTTGAGCACTAAAATGGCTCTAAACATGTTATGGAAAGGGCTAGAGGGCTGCAAATGCCAGCAAAATGTGGTTAAGAGCATGGCAAGTGCTCTGCAAAGAAATGTGGATGGGGAAATGACTTAAAATAACATAAAATACGTAAAAATAAAAAATTATAATCTTGATCTGGGAGGATGAGGTCCATATGGAGTAGGTGGTTGAGGAGGCGGTGGATGTGGCGGTGTAGGTGGAAGCAGCGGTGAGGAGGTAGCCTACACTGGTTTTTGGTTGAAATTCTTTTTTTTTTTTTGTAATTGGGGTACACCACAAAACATTGGGAAATATAACCTGTGATAACCCCCTCCACCCATGCTAAACAAACGTTCAGACAATACACTGGCTGCAAGGCGTAAAGGGCAAGCTCAGGCCATGTGCCCAATTTGGAGACCCAGAAGTTGAAGGGGGCAGACCCATCAATCAGTACATGTAGACGTGTACACATACTGCTCCACCATGTCGCACGTCCCCGTGATGTCCACGATCCAATTGGAGATCTGCTCTATCAACTTTCGATGTTCTTTTCTGAGCCTACCATTTTGATCACGGTTAGCGGCGAATCAGGGTTCCATGCCGGAGAGGGAGCGTGAGAAAGGGAGACCACATCCAAGGGAGGTTAATTGTTTGAAATTAAGTATGATCGAACGGAAAAGTGGGACAAATTATTGAAGCGCAAATGTAGGACAAGTTGTTAAAGTTTTAGCATTGAATGAAAGGAGGGGGCGCGCATCAATTAACCCCTTCAGGACACAGCCTTTTCAGGACATTAAAGGGTTTCTATCACTTCGCTGCACATATTTAGCTGTCAGACACTAGCGATCCGCTAGTGTCTGCTCTGCCCAACCATCCTAATATAATTGCTTTTGGGGCAGCCGTTTTGCAAAAAAAAAAAGAACTTTTATTAATATGCTAATGAGCCTCTAGGTGCTATGGGGGCGTCATTAGCACCTAGAGGCTCCGTCTACCTTCAGAAACTGCCGCCGCCCAGCGCGTCCCTCCAGCCCGCCCCTCCAGCCCGCCCATCTCCTCCTGAATGCGATCCTCCTTGTGAGCGTATGTATTCTGCGTATGCGCAGTGAATGTCTGACCGCTTCCTTGCTCAGACATCTCGCCTGCGCGATGACTCCATAGTGCTCCGAGGAACAGGCGCAGTGGAGATGTCTGAGCAGGGAAGCTGTCAGACATTCACTGCGCATGCGCCGAATACAGGCGCTCACAAGGAGGATCGCATTCAGGAGGAGATGGGCGGGCTGGAGGGAGGCGCTGGGCGGCGGCAGTTTCTGAAGGTAGACGGAGCCTCTAGGTGCTAATGACGCCCCCATAGCACCTAGAGGCTCATTAGCATATTAATACAAGTTCTTTTTTTAGCAAAACGGCTGCCCCAAAAGCAATTATATTAGGATGGTTGGGCAGAGCAGACACTAGCGGATTGCTAGTGTCTGACAGCTAAATATGTGAAACCGAAGTGGTAGAAACCCTTTAAGGACCAGGCCATTTTTTTGCAAATCTTTGACCAGTGTCACTTTATGTGGTGATAACTTTAAAACGCTTTTACTTAGCCAGGCCATTCTGAGATTGTTTTTTCATCACAGATTGTACTTCATGACACTGGTAAAATGGAGTAAAAAAACTTTTTTATTTATAAAAAATACCAAATTTACCCAAAATTTTGAAAAATTTGCAAATTTCTAACTTTAAATTTCTCTACTTCTACAATACATAGTAATAACTCCAAAAAAAGTTATTAATTAATATACCCCATATGTCTACTTCATGTTTGGATCATTTGGGGAATGCTATTTTATTTTTTGGGGACATTACAAGGCTTAGAAGTTTAGAAGCAAATCTTGGAACTTTTCAGAAATTTTCAAAAACCCATTTTTTTAGGGACCAGTTCAGGTTTGAAGTCACTTTGTGAGGCTTACATAGAAACCACCCAAAAATGACCCCATGTTAGATACTATATCCCTCAAGGTATTCAAAACTGATCTCACAAACGATGTTAACCCTTTAGGTGCTCCTTAAGAGTTATTGACAAATGGGGATGAAATTTCAGAATTTCATATTTTTTGCCAATTTTTCAATTTTAACCCATTTTTTCCAGTAACAAATCAAGGGTTAACAGTCAAACAAGACTATCTTTATTGCCCTGACTCTGCCGTTTACAGAAACACCCATATGTGGTCGTACACTACTGTACGGCCACACAGTAGGGCTTAGAGGGAAAGGTGCGCCATATGGTTTTTGGAAGGCAGATTTTGCTGGACTGGTTTATTTACACCATGTCCCATGCACCCCTAGAGTAGAAACTCCATAAAAGTGACCCCATCTAAGAAACTACACCCCTCAAGGTATTCAAAACTGATTTTACAAACTTTGCTAACCCTTTAGGTGTTGCACAAGAGTTAAAGGCAAAGGGGGATGAAATTTTAGAATTTAATTTTTTTTGCCTATTTTTCAATTTTAACCCATTTTTTCCAGTAACAAATCAAGGGTTAACAGTCAAACAAGACTATCTTTATTGCCCTGACTCTGCCGTTTACAGAAACACTGGGGTTTATAAAGTTTGTAATCAGTTTTGAATACCTTAAGGGGTGCATTTTCTTAGATGGGGTCACTTTTAGGGATTTTTTTTTAGTTTTTTTTTTTTGCCTTCCTCTGGATCAACTTGCAGGGTGACAGGCCGAACTGGATGGACAAATGTCTTTTTTCGGCCTTATGTACTATGTTACTATGTTACTCTAGGGGGGCTTCTAAAGGGACATGGTGTCAATAAAAAAGGCCATCAAAATCTGCTTTCCAGAAACAGTGTTGGTCCTTTCCTTTTGAGACTCCCTTTTACTGGTACAGCAGTTTACAACCACAAATATGGCGTTTCTGTAAACTGCAGTATCAGGGTAATAAATATCACTGACAGCTGGCGTGCAGCATGACGTAGGACGTGCTGCAGGCTCCGCCCCCCTCCTGCCTTGTGCCGCCCGTCTCTCCTCGCTCCCAATTAATTGATCCGCGGTGTGGCGTGGTGTGATCCCCGGACCGGCTGACGCTCCGTTTCCGCCTGGAGTCTGGTGGCCAGGACGGGCTGCTGGGGGAGCTCTGTGGCGCTGAATGTGGGTTACAGCATACGGTGAGAGGGCATGGTGGTCGCCCTGCACGGCGCATGAACTTTCAAAGAGCTCCAGGCTGGGGAGTCGCATGTACCTGGCGTACTGTGGGCTGTGAGAGGGATCTGCAGGCAGCCTGTGTGGCGCATGAACCCCCAGGGGAACACCAACTCGGCTTTCTGTGTGGATGAAATGTACCGTGGGCTGTGAGATGAGATGGCAGCCGACCTGTGAGTTTTTTATGAATTGCTGAGGGACCCCAAGTCGGCGTTTTATCTGTCAACTCTCCACTAAGCAGCAGGCCATAGAGATGTCTGTGAAGGGGACTGCATTCGCTGTCTGTGACCTGGAGCCACCTTGTTGTTTTGGACCTGTTGACTGAATGATCCCCGGACGGGCAAGTGTGAATGCTACCTGCTTAACCATTTAACTGTGTCATTAACACTCAACTAACTGAACCTCATGTTAAAAGGCCTCTAATCGAGGGGTTACATTGATCAGTCTACTAACAAACATTAACAAGTTGAATACTCCCAAATGTTTTGAGTGACTTCCCGGGCTGAGGTAAAGCGGGCTACCAATGTACGCTTTAAAGGGTCACTCTGAAGGACCTGTGGAATAGGGGGGGGTCTTTACGGCCTAGGTTAAATGGTGTTTTTTTTCCTCTGTGATAGATCAATGTGGTAGTTTAAAAGTCTGAACATGGCCCCTAAAACACAAAATAGGAAATCCTTGGGCACTACGTCCCCAAAAGGTCAGAAAATAAAAGCCCTAGATCAGTGATCGCTAACCTTGGCACTCCAGCTGTGGTAAAACTACAACTCCCAAAATGCCCCCCTTGCTTGGCTGCTCTCAGAACTCTATAGAAATAAATGGAGCATGCTGGGAGTCGCAGTTTCACCACAGCTGGAGTGCCAAGGTTAGCCATCACTGCCCTAGATCTAATATAGAGGTACTTAAGATCCTCCCCTACAAAAACAAGAGGTACATTGAAAACCACTGCCCGCCCAGAGGAGAAGGAAGAACCTAGGAAAGCTGTAATGCTTCCTGATAACTCAGATAAGGAGGCTATAGATAACCGGATACATATGCGCATGGAAATAATTGAGCAAAAATTGGGGGACATCCTGGATACTCTAAAAATTACTAACCAAGCCTTAGGAACATTGACAACTACCGTGTGCTCAATGCAAATTGATATTTCTCTCATCAGGGACGATATGGATAAAATTTGTCATAGGGCAAATGAAACGGAAAAATCCCTTACTGTTACTAAAAATGAAGTCTCTTTAATGGGAAAGGAAATTGAGATTGATTTAGAACATAAGGCCCTTAAGGAAAAACTAACTGACTTGGAGGACAGGTCACGCAGGGGGAATATCAGATTGAAAGGTTTCCCTGAGGGATCAGAGGGGGACGACCCAGGGGGGTTCATTCAGAAATGGCTGATGAACTCCCTGGGCCGAGAATCCTTTTCATCATTATTTATAGTTGAGCGGGCACACAGAGCCCCTAATAAAAAAAACGCCCCCTGGTGCCCTACCACGCAGCCTCCTTGCTAAAATTCTGTGCGTTAATGATCAGGATAAAACATTAAGGCAAAAGAGAGAACTAGGTGATTTGATGTACAATGGAAATAAAATCTCGATCTTTCCTGACTATTCCTTTTCTACTCAACTTAAAAGAAGGCAGTTCGGGGAGATTAAGAAATGTCTTATTAAAGCTAACGTTAAATATTCAATGTTATTCCCGGCTAAATTAAGAATAGTATCTGCTTTTTTTTCCTCAAGTTCTGAGGAGGCTTCTGCTTGGTTGGACGCCAGGGGGATATGAGAATCTCTGTTAGGCGGTCCTTTTTCTTTTTTCTGTGTTTAATTAGGATTTATCTTTCTCCCTTTGGGTCTTTGTTGCTCCTTTCACCGCATATATAGCATGAAAGAAACTGTGAGGAGTGGTATGGGGAGAGGGGTGTGTGTGGGGGGGAGGCCTAGGCGATGTGTAAGAGGAGCATGGGTCTTAATTGCCCTGTGCGCCATGGGGAGGGGGGGGGGGAAGCGTTTTCACTGCTACAGGACCCGATGTAGAACCAGAAAGGGAGCGGATAATACTGACCACCCACCATTGCTGAGTAAATGTCACGTATTTTGACATGGAATGTCCGCGGATTGGCGGACAAGCTTAAACGGAGGGTGGTCTACGATACCATCTGTAGACATTTACCTGCTATCGTGGGGCTACTTGAGACTCATTTAACTGCTGAAAAAATGTATTATATGCGAAAACCTTGGAGTAAGTGTATTTATCCATAGAAGTGTAGATTATGATCCATATGATCAATGGGTTGATAAAGAGGGAAGATTTGTATTTTTACATGGCCGGTGGATGGGACTGGTATGCGTGCGCGCGTTTGTATATATTCCTCCCTTCTTCTCTTCTGAGGTGTTGAGAAAACTTGCGGAATATGTATGTAAGAGGGATTCGTGCCCTATATTAGTGCTGGGAGATTTTAATTCTGTTATGGATAATTAGGATAGAGTATCTATGATTAGTGGAGGGGGGAGCGTTAATGATCAGTCCACGACCCTTAGCGGGATCTGTCAGGAGTTGGGCCTTACGGATGTGTGGCGGAATCTGTATGGGGAAAAAATCGCTTTCTCATGTTTCAGCAGATCCTGCAGGGTCATGTCTAGGATAGACTTATCCCTGGCGAGCCCTGAATTTTTGGTACGGATACAAAAAATGAAGTATGAGCCACATGGCATATCCGACCATACTCCAATGTTGCTGTTGATGGTTGATTCTGTGTCTTTAAAGGGGAGAAAACCTTTTAGGCTAAATCCACACTGGATCCAGGTGGTCGGTGACCAAGAAAGAATCAGGGAAGATATTCTAGAATTTTGGGCATTAAATTACGGTTCCACACATATACACTCCCTGAAGGCTATGATAAAAGGGGTATACTGGAAGAGAATCAGGAAAAAAAAGGGCGGAATATGCTAACACTGAAAAGGAATTGGCAGAGAGGGTTGGGGCTTTGGAGGTAGATCTGGCCAGACAGAACGGGGAAAATGCTGGTCTATTAATGGAGGCTAAGAGGGAATATCAGACCTTCCTATATGAAAAAGCACAACACAAATCCTTTTTTGTGGGACAGCGGGCCTTCTTTGATAAAGGAAAAACAGGCAGAATGCTGGCATCTGTAGTCGCTAATCAAAAGACCCAATAAAGCAAATTAAGCTGTCTTCCGGTGTGCTAACTAACGATTATTTAAATATCAAATCTGCCTTCATAGAATATTTTACAAAATTATATCAGGCGGAAGATGGAGACTCAGTATTATTATTTTTTTTTTGATAACTTGGTACTCCCTCGCCTCTCCGATCAAGATCGTTTAAAATTCGCCAAACACTCTTGAAGAGTTGGAGTCTACCGTTGATGGTATAAAAAGCAATACGGCCCCGGGCCGAGACGGATTACCTTTTAATTTATATAGAGTATATCGTAAAGCGCTATTGCCTCTCCTTCTTCAAATGTTTAATGAATCTTGGAGGAGCGGTTTACTCCCTGCGTCCTTGAGGGAAACTTCTATCTCTCTAATCTTGAAGGATAAAGATAAGACTGAAGTTGGGTCGTATCGCCCAATTTCATTACTTAATACCGACTACAAGATATTAGCTAAATTGCTTGCTAATAGGCTGAGGGGGGTTATACACTGTCTGATCCATCCGGATCAGACGGGTTTCATTTCAAAACGAAACATACAATCTAATATCCGCCGAGCCTTCCTTAACATATATGTTGGAGATGGGGAGGACTGCTACATCCTGTCTAGATGCCGAGAAGGCCTTTGACAGGGTGGAGTGGCCCTTCCTATGGGGAACTTTGAATAGAATGAACCTGGGTGAATACTTCATTAAATAGATACAGTTGCTTTATTGTGGATCCACTGCCAGTATAAAGATAAATGGTATTGACTCTGAACAGTTCCCCCTACAGCGAGGCACCCGTCAGGGATGTCCCCTCTCACCCCTGATATTTGCCCTGGCGTTAGAGCCCCTTGCATGCAGAATCCGACAGTCTAAAGAGATTGTTGGCTTCGGAGGGAGAGGAGAGGAAGATAAAATTAGTTTGTATGCGGATGATATTCGTTTTTTTGAGGCAGGGGTGGAAAGCCGTTCCATCTGTTATGAATATCTTGGAAGAATCTTTTTATTATCAGGCTATAAAGTAAATTGGGATAAGTCTGAACTTCTACCCCTTGCTCGAATACCCCCCGATGGCGTTTTAGGTATCAGGCCACTCGGTCTTACCGACTCTATACGATATCTGGGTATTAGAATTAGTGCAGATTTGACTAGATATAATCTTCTAAATATAACCCCTATGATTAATAAGGTGAGGGAGAAGATTCGCACTTGGCAGAAGCTGCCTTTGTCACAGGCAGAAAGGATTGCACTGGTTAGGATGGTGGTTCTCCCCATCATTCTATACCCCTTGATAGCCTGTCCGATATGGATCGACGTTTCATTCTTTGGTCTGCTGGATAGATTACTGAATGAGTTAATCTGGGGGAGGGGAAGGGTCAGGATCAAGCAAAAATGCCTTTGGCTCTCAAAGAGATGGCAGTCTTTCCCTTCCATTCCTTCAGGGATACTATATTGCAGCTTAGATAATGTGGTGGGTTGGACGAGGGGGAGACCACCAGTCTGCGACGCTGATGAGTATTAAATCAAGGGATTTTCAGGGGCCGTATGGAGATATTTTTTCTATTCTGGAGACTGGACATCCGGGGAAAAGGAAAAAACAGTGTTTAATTAGCGATACGTTAGGGTTTGGAATAAAATTAAAAAGATACTGGGTGTAAGAAGTCCCACTTATTTTACTCTACTTTGGCACAATTATAATTTGAAAGATTTTATGTTAATTGAAGATTACAAATATTGGAATTCACGTGGCATTAACCGCTTAACTCATAATATCACATAGTAGTATTACACCTATAGATCTATAGATGAATTAATGAAGGATACAAAAGTTACTTTTTTAAATAGATATATATATGCACAAATTAGTCATGCATTTATGAGCACTCAGGATAAGTCTTCTGATTATTAGGGCAAATTCCTTTTTGGATTATTGTTTTAAATTTAAGGATACACAACTCACCCTTTCTCAAATATCAGATTTTGGGACTGTCTAGGGGAAATAACATTCAAAAGCGAGGGAGGCTGGGAAGCTGAACTGGGCGATAGAAGCAATTTGGATTGGGACATAGTCTATCAAAGCATTAAAAAAAGTATAGATTTCCCAAAAATATAGATTGATGCAGTTCAAAATTGTACATCGCCTATACTAATCCCCCGTCTTCCTCGCCAAAATATATAAGGAAAAGGAGGATACGTGCTGGAAGTGCTCGGCAGAAAATGCTGGTCTAAGTCACCTGTTATGGAATTGTCAAGAGGTAGGTGGTTTTTGGACCAGCATTTATGAAGAACTATATAGAAGATATAAGATTAAATTGAATCGTTGTTTTATTCAGGCAATATTAAGGCTCGGTTCACACCTGAGCGTTTTACAGCGCGTTCCTACGCGCTGTAAACGTGCAACAGGCAAGAACCAATGGTTCCCTATAGTAATGGTTCTCACCTGAGCGTTTTACAGCGCGTACGATCGCTCTGTAAAACGCCCGACGCACCAAGAAGTACATGAGCTTCTTTGGGGCGTCTTGTCGCGCGTTCCCGTACATAGACTTCCGGGAACGCGCGACAATGGGCGTGCGATTGCAAACGCCGGTACACTCGCGCACACAGAGCGCTCAACCACGAACGCTCAGGTGTGAACCCAATTTAACGCCCTATCAGAAACGAGTGTGTCTGGAGGGTTTCATGGCCGCAAAGGCCTTGATAGTTAAATATTGGGGCACCCAAAATAGCCCCAGCTTCCCCGAGTGGAGGGCTTGGATAGATACCATCGACGCCTATAGAGGAATAGCAAGAAAATCAGAGTAATGTTTGAAAGTGTTGTTGTTTTTTTTTTTTTTTTTGCTCCTAAGATTGGTCATATATAGTATTGGAAATTGATACCAAGCGGTAATAAGGGTACAGTCTGGCCACGCAGCAGTGAATTAAAGGGGGGAGGATGTGTAAATGGGGTTAATTATATTGATTTCTGTATAATTACTCGTTGTTTTTAGATTGTATGTAATGAAAATTCATATATTTGGCTTAGAAAAGTCTTTTTTTTAAAAAAAATCACTGACAGATTTCACTGTAAATGGAATTCTGCATCTACTATGTATTGTGAAAAATGTTATACTGTAGGAGCCAAAGAAAGCTAAATTGTTAATACATACATCTAAATCAATAAAACATGTGGGGGCTCATCCCTTGATAAGGAGGATGCGTATGACAACAGGAACGTGGGGTCATCCTCACTGGGGCACTCTGAGGCAAGGCGGGCGTATGCCTCCTCGGCCGAGAACGTCCGGCAGGCCATAGGGGAGTGTGTGTGTGTATGCGTGTGTGTGAATCTTTATTAGGTGTGCGTGTGTGTGAGCGCATCGCCCACCCGTGCCCAACAGTGGTCGGACGCAAAGAGTGCCGGCCACAGAGAGCGCATGCAAAGAGAAAAGGAAAAAAAAAAAAAAATTGCACTGCCAAAAAGTGTGTGTGTTGGTGGGGGGGTGGGGGGGGGGGGGTCTAGGGTCACACAGCTAACTGCTGGGGACTCCAGACACCCGATCAGGGGGCTCACAGACCAAAAAAGATTTTTTTTTTTTTTTACCTAATCTAACCCTAAACTTGCCCTATCTACCCCTGCCTACACCTCCCACTACCTGCCTGCCCCTGCCTCCTAAGGTGCCTAATGGCACCAAAAACTTACAAGTTGGTGGGCAGCACGATCTCCTGCTGCTCTCCCTGCTCCACGGACCGGGATGAGGGAGGAGAGCAGCGGCGGAGATTCAAACTTGCCGCGCTCCGCCCACATGCCGCATGGGGACCAATGGCAGGCGATCCTGAGAGGTGACGTGATCGCCGCCTCACAGGATCGCAGGACTGTGATCGGTGGTGTATAATCACACCACTGACCACCGTCCTTTCCGGGTTATCGAGTCATCAAAGACCGGAATAACCCGGAAACGCAGAAAACCACAGGTCTGAATTGACCTGCGGTTTTCTGCGATTGCCGACATCGGGGGGGGGGGGGGGGGGGGTCATTGGTACAGAGGTACAGGCGGTGAAATTTATGTACCTATCACCTATGCAGAGCAGAGGTTTAATCACGGCAAAAATGGTAAAATGTCACCCAAGAATGTACCAGACAAATTAGTGAAATGTTTTTACCTGTCTACTAGGTATAGCAGAGGTATATCACAGCCAAAAAAAATTGAATTTCACCCGAATATGTAACAGACAAATTAATGAAATTACATAAAATAAGTACAAATAAAAAATAAAATTGATTTATGAGGTGGAGGTCCATATGGAGTAGGAGTTTGATGAGGCGGTGATGGCAATCAGTCTGCTTAAACTAATAACACACAAATAATTAAATGTTACCATGTTTTTATTGAACACACCATGTAAACATTCACAGTGTAGGTGGAAAAAGTATGTGAACCCCTAGACTAATGACATCTCGAAGAGCTAATTGGAGTAAGGTGTCAGCCAACTGGAGTCCGATCAATTAGATGAGATTGGAGGTGTTTGTTACAGCTGCCCTGCCCTATAAAAAACACACATCAGTTCTGGGTTTGCTTTTCACAAGAAGCATTGCCTGATGTGAATGATGCCTCGCACAAAAGAGCTCTCAGAAGACCTACGATTAAGAATTGTTGACTTGCATAAAGCTGGAAAGGGTTATAAAAGTATCTCCAAAAGCCTTGCTGTTCATCAGTCCACAGTAAGACAAATTGTCTATAAATGGAGAAAGTTCAGCACTGCTGCTACTCTCCCTAGGAGTGGCCGTCCTGTAAAGATGACTGCAAAAGCACAGCGCAGACTGCTCAATGAGGTGAAGAAGAATCCTAGAGTGTCAGCTAAAGACTTACAAAAGTCTCTGGCATATGCTAACATCCATGTTAGTGAATCTACGATATGTAAAACACTAAACAAGAATGGATTTCATGGGAGAATACCACAGAGTAAGCCACTGCTGTCCAAAAAAAACCATTGCTGCACGTTTACAGTTTGAACAAGAGCACCTGGAGGTTCCACAGCAGTACTGGCAAAATATTCTGTGGACAGATGAAACTAAAGTTGAGATGTTTGGAAGAAACACACAACACTACGTGTGGAGAAAGAGGCACAGCACACCAACATCAAAACCTCATCCCAACTGTGAAGTATGGTGGTGGGGGCATCATGGTTTGGGGCTACTTTGCTGCGTCAGGGCCTGGGCGGATTCCTATCATCGAAGGAAAAATGAATTCCCAAGTTTATCAAGACATTTTGCAGGAGAACTTAAGGCCATCTGTCCACCAGCTGAAGCTCAACAGAAGATGGGTGTTGCAACAGGACAACGACCCAAAGCATGGAAGTAAATCAACAACAGAATGGCTTAAACAGAAGAAAATACACCTTCTGGAGTGGCCCAGTCAGAGTCCTGACCTCAACCTGACTGAGATGCTGTGGCATGACCTCAAGAAAGAGAGACAGCCCAAGAATGTTGATTCACACCAGACAGCCCAAGAATGTTGCTGAACTGAAACCGGAATGGTCAAGAATTACTCCTGACTATTGTGCTCGTCTGATCTTCAACTACAGGAAATGTTTGGTTGAAGTTATTGCTGCCAAAGGAGGTTCAACCAGTTATTAAATCCAAGGGTTCACATGCTTTTTCCACCTGCACTGTGAATATTTACTAGTGATGAGCGGCAGGGGTCATATTAGAATTCGAGATATTTAGCAAATATTTCGTAGAATATTCCTTGAATATTCGCGAATTCGAATATTTGTTGGGAGTAGTTTTGACTGCGAATTTTCATAATGCTAATTTTTGTAATGAGATTCTTCGTAATGCAAATTTTCGTTATGAGAATCAATGAGATCGTGAAAACTCAGATGGTATATTCTAACCCCCAGGTGTTTCCATGGTGACGGGGACGCTTGTGGAGGAGGAGTATGCCAAAGTGGAACAACTGTACAGATTTAAAAAAAATATATATATACGAATATTCTAAAAAACGAATATATTCGATATACAGATGTCACATGGTTAGCACTCCTTTTTTCTGAGATTTCGGAGTTTGGCTATCTAATCTAAGCAAACACCTTCAATTGCTTTTCAATGGCTTTTGTCTCAAGATAATAAAATGAGTTAAGAACATTGAGTTAACAGCGGGAGTGCTAACCATGGTACATCACCATGATGTATCAACAACAGTAGTAGTAGTCCATAAATGGTTAATAGTTACCACCAATTGCAGGATTCAGTTATCCCCGCCACCAACAATTTGAATACAAGAAAAATGGTGGTTATAGTAGCAGTGGTGTTTGATGGTAATAATGACTTGTAGCAGCATCTGTTTTGGCACAGTTCAATAGTATAGAGTTAGTCTATTTAATTAAATTTAGCTCTGGATACTTGCCAGGAATTTATTTTAAAGCAACCGTGTTGGGTACATTAGTGAGAAGCATTTATGTATTTTCGTTGTTTTGTAGAGTTACACTGGTTAGGGTGGTGTCCCACTCAATGTACAGTGTACTCACCCCCCTTGATCACGGTGCCTGAGTTGTCGCTCCTGTTTAGTATCCACCTGTGCACTTGTTCCTGCCGCGGCTCGGCGTCTCACGTGACAATTGTGGTTCTCACTTTAAAATCCCGTGGTATTCAAAAGGCTGCTGTAATATTCGTTGACAGCAAAAATTCAACTAACAATCGCTGTTGGTTATATCGCTTGCCAGTAATGTCCGAAAGCTTTTGATCGCTTTTTCGCAATATTTGTGTGGGCATTTCGGAATGTCTGCTAAACGCGTTTAGAGGTTCAAACCTCTTCCTCAATAGCCATATCTGAAACTCCACAAAATCACTCCTTATATAGCTTGTCTGTTGTTTGGAAAACCTGGAGTCAATTGTTCCAAAAACCCGGAAAAGTAATTTGATGATTAGAATATAAATAACATTCAAAAGGTTAAAATCAGGTAACAATATATAATAAATATATATAGCTTAGTATAAATTACTTAGTATAGATTTTCGATATATGAAAAAACGCATGTGCGAACATATCCAATGTTGCCCCGTAGGATTTCCAGTCATTCACTGGGGCTTATTAAGTGAAGGGTAAAAACATAGTCATAAAGTGAGTATACAGTCGTGGCCAAAAGTTTTGAGAATGACACAAATATTAGTTTTCACAAAGTTTGCTGCTAAACTGCTTTTAGATCTTTTGTTTCAGTTGTTTCTGTGATGTAGTGAAATATAATTACACGCACTTCATAAGTTTCAAAGACTTTTATCGACAATTACATCACATTTATGCAAAGAGTCAGTATTTGCAGTGTTGGCCCTTCTTTTTCAGGACCTCTGCAATTCGACACTGCATGCTCTCAATCGACTTGTGGGCCAATTCCTTACTGATAGCAACCCATTCTTTCATAATCACTTCTTGGAGTTTGTCAGAATTAGTGGGTTTTTGTTTGTCCACCTGCCTCTTCAGGATTGACCCCCAAGTTCTCAATGGGATTAAGATCTGGGGAGTTTCCAGGCCATGGACCCAAAATGTCAGCCAAGTGGCTCGAGGACCAAAATGTTATCACTTTTGCCTAATGGCACGGTGCTCCATCGTGCTGGAAAATGCATTGTTCTTCACCAAACTGTTGTTGGATTGTTGGAAGAAGTTGCTGTTGGAGGGTGTTTTGGTTCCATTCTTTATTCATGGCTGTGTTTTTGGGCAAAATTGTGAGTGAGCCCACTCCCTTGGATGAGAAGTAACCCCTCCACATGAATGGTCTCAGGATGCTTTACTGTTGGCATGACACAGGACTGATGGTAGCGCTCACCTTTTCTTCTCCGCACAAGCCTTTTTCCTGATGCCCCAAACAATCGGAAAGAGGCTTCATCGGAGAATATTAATTACTGATGTCCAAAGGACTAGTTTACACCTGTTAATCCAGCACCTACTCAATTTCCTAATACTTAACTTTTATTGATATGCTAATAAACTAACTTGACAATTGTTAAAATTCCAATGCATCGCAGTCCTCACTATTCTATTTCGGTCACTATAGTGTTGTACAGCATCCCCTATTAATATAGGGTACAGGTCACTGCTGGATTCTACTAGCGCCGCTGGCTGCGCGCTGCCAGCTCGCTATTTATTTAGTTTCGTGATTGCCCTTATGCTGTTTAGGGCTGCAACTTGCACTGTATTAAAATTGAAGCTTCACGCTGCCCCCCGACATGTTTCGCCGTTGCCGGCGTCTTCAGGGGTTAGGGCAGAGTGTGACACTCTGCCCTAACCCCTGAAGACGCCGGCAACGGCGAAACATGTCGGGGGGCAGCGTGAAGCTTCAATTTTAATACAGTGCAAGTTGCAGCCCTAAACAGCATAAGGGCAATCACGAAACTAAATAAATAGCGAGCTGGCAGCGCGCAGCCAGCGGCGCTAGTAGAATCCAGCAGTGACCTGTACCCTATATTAATAGGGGATGCTGTACAACACTATAGTGACCGAAATAGAATAGTGAGGACTGCGATGCATTGGAATTTTAACAATTGTCAAGTTAGTTTATTAGCATATCAATAAAAGTTAAGTATTAGGAAATTGAGTAGGTGCTGGATTAACAGGTGTAAACTAGTCCTTTGGACATCAGTAATTATTATTTTTGAGTGCAAAACACCGCATCCAGCACAAAGGGAAAGCCCAGTTTTTTGTCATCGGAGAATATGACTTTGCCCCAGTCCTCAGCAGTCTATTCACCATATTTTCTGCAGAAGATCAATCTGTCCCTGATGATTTTTTTTAGAGAAGTGGCTTCTTTGCTGCCCTTCTTGACACCAGGCCATCTTCCAAAAGTCTTCGTCTCACTGTGCGTGCAGATGCGCTCACACCTGCCTGCTGCCATTCCTGAGCAAGCTCTGCACTGGTGGCACTCCGATCCCGCAGCTGAATCCTCTTTAGGAGACGATCCTGGCGCTTGCTGGACTTTCTTGGACGCCCCGAAGCCTTCTTAACAAGAATTGAACCTCTTTCCTTGAAGTTCTTGATGATCCTATAAATTGTTGATTGAGGTGCAATCTTAGTAGCCACAATATCCTTGCCTGCGAAGCCGTTTTTATGCAACGCAATGATGGCTGCACGCGTTTCTTTGCAGGTCACCATGGTTAACAATGAAAGAACAATGATTTCAAGCATCACCCTCCTTTTAACAGGTCAAGTCTGCCATTTTAACCCAATCAGCCTGACATAATGATCTCCAGCCTTGTGCTCGTCAACATTCTCACCTGAGTTAACAAGACTATTACTGAAATGATCTCAGCAGATCCTTTAATGACAGCAATGAAATGCAGTGGAAAGGTTTTTGGGGGGCTTAAGGTAATTTTCATGGCAAAGAAGAACTATGCAATTCATCTGATCACTCTTTATAACATTCTGCAGTATATGCAAATTGCTATTATAAAAAATTAAGCAGCAACTTTTCCAATTTCTAATATTTATGTAATTCTCAAAACTTTTGGCCACGACTGTAGTTAAGAAGATTGAAATCAGTAACAATATAATAAATTATTTTAATACTATCCAGAAAGGTTTCAGAGGCCTAGTAGCAGATTTTTAGTTCGCTGGTTGTGGTCTGGATAGGGACTCTGTACTTCCTAGCATACTCCTAGCCAAACACACTGCTTGGTGGCTCTTGGTCAATAATATCATATTACAATCATAATCATATGCAATTGGTATTACATTCATTTTGACTATAATGTTATAATATTATAGTCTTAAGGAGCTAAAATATGCAATAGTCAAAGAGTAACTAAATATATGTTAGACTGGACACAACCCCATGTACACTATACACTAGCATCTATAAAATAATCTGATATTAAAATGGTTGTTCCATCAGCACAAACCCTTTACATATATACAAATGAAGGCAGCTCCCCTACAATGTCCGTCACATCTGACACCTAATTCTGTGCACGGATGAATCCAGAGTCGGATCTCTACTTAGGACCCCTCAGAGACATGCTGGCAATAGTGGCTCCTGTTCTAGTGGACTTGTATAGACATGTATTAAAATGTCCACTCACTTGAATTGGTTCTGTGTGCATTTTCCCTTCAGTGTCTGTTTTCTCTGGGCGACGCTGCTTGAGGTCACATATTAAATGGGTTTTTCCAAAAGTAAAATATTGATGACCTTTCTTCGGGTTAGGTCATCAATATCTGATCGTGGGCGTCTGGCTCTCGGCACCCCCACCTATCAACTGTTTGAAGAGACCACAGCTTTGCGTTGAGTGCCGTGGCCTCCTCAAAGCATACCAAGCACAGCACCATACATTATATAGTGGCTGTGCTTGGTATTGCAGCCTGGGACATTCACTTGAATAGGACCCCTACAGATAAGATATTGGTAACTTGTTATTGAGGATAGGTCCTCCTGTTATCTGCTGTGGTCTCAAACTCCTCTCCAAATTTGAACTTCAACTCTGTAGTCTTCAGGCTGCTCTGTTTTTTTAGGGGGATTCTTCTCTCCATTTTTCGATATGACTACATTTGGCTTTGCCATGGCACCAGCTTTTCTTGTGGCAAAGTCAACCCCTGTAAAACGAAGAACATGGAGTAGATAAGAAATCCTCTAAATACATGACTGGCTGACACTGTCGTATTACTTTCAGTAGTCACATGCCCATTTTGCTAGTCCCGGCACAATTTAACCCCTTGCACATCATTTTGTAGCAACTTGTAAATAAGATAACAGAAGGTCAATCTGCAATAATCGATAAATGCATTTCAATAACAACCCAGCAAGCAACATATACGCTTACAGTGAGAACTATACTGTACGTCCATGAACAGTTAGATTTTGTAAATAATTTTTGTAACTGTTCTCTCAATACAAATCATTAATTTTTCAGTATGGGAACTTCTTGTGTAAACCACATCTGAGCAGTCTGACAATTCTCCTTGATTTAAAGGGATTTTCCAGGCTCCTGATGATGACCTACCCTCAGGATAGGTCATTATTATCCAATCAATGAGGGTCCATCATCCCGCACCCCCATCGATCAGCTGTTCCCTGTAGCTTCCAGCACTGTGAATGGAACAGGAAGCACAGCTCCATTCAAAGTATAGTGGTCGTGTTGGTAGGGTTGCCAACCAGAATGTTTCTTTTTTTCTGGACAACTTATCCCAAAATCATGGACAACCAACACTTTTTTATGGAAATATTGGAAAAGCATAATAGACAGATTATAAGTCATACATGTCTATAGCTTAATATACTAATGAGAATGCATTATCAGCATTTAATATGAACTGTAAAATGATGATTATCACAAAAATAATTTAGTCAAGCACCACCAGCCTGAAAAAAATCATGGACACATCTATTTTTTTTATTTTTTAGACAGGAAAAACGTTGCCTATTTTTACGGACTGTCCCATAATTTCTGGATGGTTGGCAACTCTGCCTGTTGCTCGAAACTAAAAATGTTTAAACGGTATGAATAGTGTGACCTACTGCACTATTTTTGCCATCAGAAATACCCAAACCCTAACAGAAACCATACAGCCCACCCTAAAAGTCAATGAGATCCATTAGGATTCGTTTGAAAGAGGATCTATCATGGCTACATGACTCCATTATGAACGGAAGAATTGACTCTAGTGTGAACAGAACCAAAGTGCAGTTCCTGTTCCTACATTTTTGGACCCTCTTCGTCATTTCACTTAAACTGTACATCAGTACGTAGCACTTCTGCCATGATTATTTTATTATGAAGCTCAATGAGCGGCGGACTAAGAAACTGAAACCCACCAATACCAGTGGGGGACGTTATCAATACTGTATGCCAATTTTGTGCAGTACAAATGTGGCAAATGTTGGCACAGGCCACATTTTGGGCAAAAATTAGCACCTTTTTGTAAGTTATTTCTGCTGCAGTGGACCGGACAGCAGGGGCAACATGTGAGGCATAGTGGGCCGATGGGGGTAGTAGTTCATCTACTCACGGTTAGCAGTTATCATCTTCTGACGATTGTGAAGTGAACATAGTTCATGGAAGAGTTGGGATTTAAAGGCAGATCCTTGATCTGTGAGAATCTTTTCAGGGCATCCATAGGGCAACAGGAAATTCTTCCAGAAAACGTTTGCAGCGGTTTTGGCTGTCAAGTCTTTAACAGGTATAGCTACTACAAATTTGGTGTAGTGATCAATTATTGTCAAGGCGTAGGTATATCCTGAGCCACTTGGTTCTAGCTTTACGTGATCAATGGCCACTATCTCTAGAGGTGTTCGGCTTACAATGGGATGTAATGGTGCTCTTTGGTCATGTCTCTCATTTCTTCTAATGGCACAAATAGAACACTCTCGACTAGGGTTGAGCGAACCCGAACTGTAAAGTTTGGGTTCGGACCGAACTTTAGGATTTTTGGACCCCGGATCCGAACATTTCAGTAAAAGTTCGGTGTTCGGCGAGTTAAGGGCGCTTTTTAAAAGGCTGCAGAGCAGCCAATCAACAAGCGTTTAACTCGAGTGCCCTTAGAAGCCATCACAGCCATGCCTACTAATGGCATGGCTGTGATTGGCCAGTGCAGCATGTGACCCAGCCTCTCTACAGTTGCAAGAAAAAGTATGTGAACCCTTTTGAAATTATATGGATTTCTGCACAAATTGGCCATAACATGTGATCTGATCTTCATCTAAGTCACAACAATAGACAATCACAGTCTGCTTAAACTGATAACACACAAAGAATTACATGTTACCATGTTTTTATTGAACACACCATGTAAACATTAGTGTTGATCCCGAATATTCGAATTGCAAATTTTTATTGCGAATATCGGCACTTCGATAATTCACGAATATTTAGAATATAGTGAAATATATTCGTAATTTTGAATATTCAAGATTTTTTTTTATCAGTACACATGATCCCTCCCTGCTTCTAGCTTGTGGGCCAATGAGAAGACTGCAATATCTTTGACTTTAGGAGTAGTGTTGAATTTTCGTAATGAGGATCAAAGAGATCGTGAAAACTCAGATCCGATGGTATATTCTAACCCCTATGTGTACCCATGGTCATATTAAATGCTGATGCAATGAATGAGTTCTCATTAGTATATTAAGCTATAGACATGTATGATTTATAATCTTTGTCATTCATTATGCTTTTCCAATTTTTCCATAAAAAAAAGTGTTGGTTGTCCATGATTTTGGGATAAGTTGTCCAGAAAAAAAACATTCTGCTGGCAACCCTACCAACATGATCACTATACTTTGGAGCTGTGCTTTCTGTTCCTCTGTGCTTTATTGAAGAAATTAAGGCCATGATTAGGAACTGCAGGGTTCAATATGCGTAGGAAAGGCATGCGGTGGTGTTCTACATGGTGTCATTTTATTTCTTCAGTAATGCCTGTGAATTTTATCAAGACGCCGGAGTGCTGGATCACTTTATCTTGCATGTTCAACTACATTTTAGAACAGGGCCACACTGCAAGTTTAAGGGGTAGCTGCTCACAACACGACTCATATAATAGTTAATTAAACAAGTGATATTTTTTATGCTGATGAGACACGTCTTTACTGCTTCTGTAACAGATTTTATACACTTGTCATGATATATCTATATTATATTTGCATACATAGTATATTATATACAGAGGAAGAACAGGGTGTTGTCATTCTGACCAGACAAGCACCGTCTGCTGGGACTGTCAGTCAGTGTAACTGGAAACTGAGCCAATCGGGTTTTTATATACAAACTGAATAAACTAACGTGGTCTTAGGAGGCAGGAAATACTCAACCTCATGTGCAGTTGTGCATATATACCCGGGGGAGCAAATCCTGCACATGTGGTCCATTGCTAATGGCGATCCCCAGCAAAAAATGCATACAATGGAGGATGCCCAAAGCAGACCACAAGTGCCACAAAGACATCCTACACCAGATAATAAAGTGTGTGGATGTAATTGACTTTATGAAATAAACATTTACAAGAATAGGTGCACAACTGTGGTGGATGCAATCAACAAAATCTGACTAAACCCTCACACTGATGTTAAAATTAGACTTTAGCCAATATATATTTATATGAAGGACATACCAGAGCCCGCGTACCACGTCAAGGTATCTCTGTTCATGACATGAAGAGCTCCATCTTTTGGTTTCATAGTCTTATTACAAGAGTAAGTCTTTTTTCAGCTGAAAAAACAGCCAGATTCTGCTCATTAGCATGTTATTCCCATATGCCCATGTTTATGCAAATTCGTTTTTGACATGACAAAACTGTATAGAAAGGTTGAATATTATGTTAGAACAATCAGAAAACGTTTTGTCTCTCTAATGATATTGATCTAGGTGCGCAGGTCCACCCAAGCCATCCAACAGATCTGAAGTAACTTTAAGGCTTACTGTCTTAGTCAGATGAGAGCTGGTTTCGAATGTCTCATAGTGCACAAGGCTGCCATTGTAAGGTATGCTGACTAAGCCTGTCATCTGTCTCATGGATAGATTGATGCATATACCTGGCTTTTGGCCTATAGCCTTTGTGTGGTTGTCTATTGTATGTTGTAGATAATAGAAGTCAAAGATGCATCCACCCATCCTTTTAATGTGGTTTCCAAACCATTTTGATGGGGTTTCCATCAATTTCTAACCTTTTTTGTGAACCATACACCCTTTCTTCTTCCGAGCAGGGGGTGCCTCGTTTGATGCTCAGGTCTCCCATTGACTTTCATTGTATTAAATTGTACTAGAGAACCCGCAGTATTCGTCTGAGAACTCGGATGTGCCAAGCATAGAAATGCTCGAGCCAAACAGCAGTTCAGCCGAGCATGCTCGCTCAACACTAATCAGAAGGTTATAATAAAACTTCTACAATTGCAGATTATGCTTTCTTCTTTCAATTCCAGCACAACACTATACTACTATGGCATCGGGATAGCGGTGCCAACATGATATTGAAAGGACCTTAAGTTGGTGGTAGGTAACGGTCACATACTTAGGGTACAGTCACACAACCATATGTATTTTGAAGTCCACAAAACGCAGATCTACAAAATACGGATGTCTTCTGTGTGCTTTCTGCATCCATATATCTGTTGTGTAAAAAAATAGAACATTCATATATCAAGGGGAGAAAAACAGAACTGGATCGCACATCCACAATGCTATGCTTTGATCTAATTGAACTCGCTTCTCAGCGCAATATTAAAGTGTACAACCCCCTATACTGCATGCTGTACAAGAGGCATTGGTGTACATTTTGATCAAAAGGCATAAGCCCGGGGGGCGGAGCCTAGCGGCGCATGGAGTAGGACGCACGCCGCACTAGCTCCGGCAAGAATCCTGTCTAAATTACCCACAGCGGTGGCGATATACCTTCAACACATCCAGAGGAGCGGGAGACATAGCCAGGAAGCGGTCCGGTGAGGAGAAATACCAGCATGCCTGCAAAGAGAGGCAAAACGCCGAGCCGGCAGGACAGAGGTGTAACGGTCAGCAGAGGAAGAGACCGTAGAGCAGGACTCAAGTACAGTGCAGCAGACAAGGAGGCTGAAGTAGAAACCGGCTTTATTAAAAGAGAACTCTAACTGCCGGAGAAGCAGATTTACAATATGAACAGCTTGGGAATTCACAATAAAGATAATGGAAATTTGCATAAAGAACACAAATGAATCACAAACACAAGTACAGACAATAGCAGGCTACTCTCTTCTAGGTAGTCCTATCTGTCCCCGCTACCCGGGGTGCACCTCTACGGTGCACTAAACTAAATCCTATTCCACTATGCCCTAGCTCAGGTTAGCATCAGTGCACTCACAGTTCGGTGTCCGCACATGCAGGCAGGTACAGTCTGGGTCCCGATCTGGTTTCTTGCTTGCTTGCTTCAGCGTGGCTCAGCTCTGGCCTCTCTTTGTAGTCTCTGTAACTCTGGTTAGAGATAATCAGCAGCTCTGGACGTGTAATCAGGCAGGGCCTGGAATTCACTCACAGTTCCTCTGGTAAGTGCCTCACACTACAGCAGTCTCTCTTCTACACCAGGACACATCAGCTCAGTCAGAGAGCAAACACACTCTAATGTCCCAGATACTGTGTCAGCAGGCAGGGAGCAATCACTGTAATCTTCCCTGTGGATCTCCCTCTCAGTGCACAGTGTCCTTCTTCCTGTGTACTCAGCCACCTTCAGCCCAGGCTCTCTGCTCAGCCTGGGAAAAACACTTAACTCCTTGTCCTCTGGAAACAACTCCTCTCACTGTCCTACTCAGCCACAGTGGCCTCTGGTGGCTGGAGGGAAACATGACAGTCTGCTATATATATATGTGTTGGAAATGTTGCTGGATGATCAGGGCTGCCTCTTACAGAGGCACGATCCCAAGATGGCGCTGAGGAGGAAGAGTGGCCTGACCTGGGGGCGGCGGTGAGTCAGGGAGCGGCAGCGTGGCTGGAACGCTTCGCTCACAAGCCACACCAGTTCCCCAGCCATGTATAGGGAGAAGGAGAGGGCACCCTGTCACAAGTGGAGGAAGGCTCAGGGGAGCAAGATAGCCCCTGTAAAGATGAGCAGCAGTCCCCAGTTCAGCATGAGGAGGGGGCGAGTGCTAGCCTGTGCAGCACTGGAAAGTGTCTGCCCGTAATCAAGGCCCCTGAGCCCACCTTGAAAGATGTGATGGCGGCTATTGCTAGCTGTAACGCCACCCTCCCAGAATATGAATATTAATATTGGAAGTCTAAAAGCGGACATGTCCATTATCCGTTATGACCTGCATAAGGTGGCTGAACGCACCTCAGAAGTGGAGAGGAGGGTCTCGGATCTGGAAGATGGGGCTGTTACCCTACAGAGAGAGAGCCGGGCTGCGTCAAAGGATATAGCGGCGCTCTACGCGAAAACCGACGACCTCGAAAACCGCTCTCGACGCAATAATATAAGGCTGGTGGGCATTCCTGAGAAGTCTGAGGGCCCAGAGGCCACTGATTTTATTGAGAAATGGCTCGTGGAAAAATTCCGTGATAGAGGACTCTCTGCACTTTACGCTGTTGAACGAGCGCATAGGGTCCCCACCAGGCCTTTGCCGCCAGGACGTCCGCCACGTCCAATACTGGCTAAAATCCTGCACTATCGAGACAGAGACACTATACTGAGGGCTGCAAGGTCTCATCCTGATTTAAAAATTAATGGAGTTCAGGTGTCTCTGTTCCCTGACTATTCGTCGGATGTACAGAAAAAGAGAGCTCGCTTTGTGGAGATTAAACGGAGGCTGAGAGATTTGCAAGTACAGTACTCCATGATGTTCCCGGCCAGGCTCAGAGTGGTGGCGTTTGGATCCGCGGTGTTCTTTGAGGACTCGGATGCTGCGGTCAAGTGGCTGGATCAAAATGAGCGTCGCCTTCGGATTCCATCTACAGACACCTGAGACTGTTGGACATTCCTGTTCCTGATTGAAGTTTTGAAGTCCCAGGGACTGTCCACCCACCGTTGTGGGCATTTTCTTCTGTCTTTAGCCGGTTGCTGGAGACATCTTGTGGGTAGAGCATACGCCCGAGGTTGCTCCCCACCTTCTTAATGTGCCTGTGTACGGTATCATGCTGGATGCTGTGCTGCTTCAGGCGCTGTTGGGCCAGGTTCACAATGTTGGCCCCGAGTTCATTACTGAATCTAATTATGCTGCATATGTTTATTGTCTGGGGAGGGTTAGTTGGGTGGGGGGAGGGAGGGGGGAAGGGGTTAGCGGGGGTTAATACTGTCAAAGGTGCTATTGTTGGCAATTCTAAAATGCTGGAACGTACAGTCCTTGTATATTCTGTTGGGGAAAGTAGGGAGGAGAGGGGAGTCTGTAATCTGATGATTAACAGTGTTTTTTCCCGCAGCGGTTGGGAGGTGGGAAGGTGTAGATCTCAAATGTACTTTTCTATATGTATGCATTCTTATGGGACCTGTTACGAGAATACTTAGCTGGAATGTGAGGGGAATGGCGGATGCTACGAAGAGACACGGTCTGTGCCGGTACCTATCTAGATATCAGCCGGCAATAATATGCTTGCAAGAAACGCATGTGACCAAACAATCTATACATGTCATGCAAAAGCCGTGGCTGGGTTATTCTGTGCATTCCGTCTTCTCCTCGCATTCCAGAGGGGTTAGTATCCTAGTCCATAAGAATATCATATTTGAATGTCTCAGGGAATGTGTGGATGAAGAGGGAAGGTTTATAGGAATGCATTGTGTGGTCCAAGGGATAAGAATGGTGTTAGCGACAATCTATATACCCCCACCATTTTCCTCGGTGCCTTTAAGGAAACTTATGGAGTTTATGGCAGAATTTTCTGAACTTCCAATGTTGATAGTGGGAGATTTTAATAATGTACTTGACAGTTCGCTTGATAGATGCCAGATCACACCTAGTGGTATTAATACGGGTGAAACCTTGTTTGCAAGAATACTGAGGGAACTAGGTCTGATGGATGTATGGAGAGAGACCCACCCCCTGGACAGGAAATACTCGTGTTGCTCCTCGACTTATGGCTCCCTGTCGCGTATAGATCTGGGTCTGGTAAATGCACATATGTTCCCGTTTGTACAGAACTCAGAATATCTTGCTAGGACCCTATCTGACCACTCCTTATTTAGCATCGCCCTCGACATCTCTGTGACAGCCAGGCCGGGGGTTAGATACTGGCGATTGAATGCCTTTTGGTTAAAACTGATGGGTGAGCCGACTGATATGCTTCAATCCCTTAGGGAATATTTTTGTATAAATGAAGGGACTGCGTCTCCGTCAGTCGTCTGGGATGCAATGAAGGCCTTCCTCAGAAGATCCTTTGTTAAAACAGTCAGTCAGTCGGATTAAATCTAAATCTAGAGAGCTTGATAGGCAGAAGCAGGATAATATGAAGATAGCGGAGGAAGCTTTTGTGTTGAATCCTTCTATCATAACAAGCAATACCTTGAAGGCTAGGCAGGAGGAGTTGAGGTGTCACCTTTTGGAGGTAGCAGAGAGGAAACGACTGTTTTACAAGCAGCAATTTTTTACTGAGGGTGAGAGTGTAGGCCATATGCTCTCGGTTATCGCAAAAGCGCAGCAAGGGTCACAATGTATATCTGGCCTGTTAGATGCTGGCGGCGTCCTCAGGCGTGATACGGATAACATTTTGAATATACTGAATGATTTTTATTCCTCTCTGTATACTTCTAGGGTGACATGCTCGGATGAGGATATTGACACCTTTTTAGCCACATTGAATCTCCCTAAGCTTTCCAGGGAAGACAGTATGCGATTAGAGGAGCCGATTGCGTTGGAGGAATTGAGGGCGGCATTAGCTGCTATGGCCAACGACAAGGCTCCAGGTTTAGATGGGCTTCCGGCGGAAGTATATAAGTCCTTTTCGGAAGTGCTGCTCCCGGAACTTCTGAAGGTATTAAATTATTCCAAGGAGAGGGGGGAGTTGCCTCCGTCCATGCAGGAGGCGGTAATAGTAGTCATTCCTAAGCCGGACAAGGATCACTCTCTCCCTGACTCATATAGACCGATATCGTTGCTCTCCGCTGACGTTAAGTTGCTTGCAAAGGTCTTGGCCATGCGTCTGTCTAAGGTGATTTTGTCTATCATACACTCTGACCAGACTGGCTTCATGCCTCAGAAGTCAACGTCAATTAATATTAGAAGAGTGTTTGCCAGTATTCAACTTCCAGCTGATAATGTTGGAGATAGAGCTATCCTCTCTTTAGATGCGGCCAAGGCCTTTGACAGCATTGAGTGGCGATTCTTGTGGAGAGTTATGGCGTATATGGAATTTGGAGATGAATATATATCCTGGGTCCGGGTGCTATATTCTAAACCCAAAGCATGTACCAGGGCGAATGGAGGGGTGTCCCCCAAGTTCTGCCTGGGCCGGGGTACTAGACAGGGGTGCCCGTTGTTGCCTCTGCTATTTGCAGTTGCGATTGAGCCATTAGCCGCAGCGATTCGGAAATCAACGGACATTCGGGGGTTCCAATATGGGACAGTTAATAATAAAGTGGCGATGTATGCAGACGACACTTTGCTTTTTCTGGGGGATACTGGTCCTCATTGATTGCTTCAGGGATCTGTCGGGTCTGACTATTAACTGGAGTAAGTCGGCGATTATGCTGCTTGACGGGCAAGTGCAATCACAGACAGTGCGAGACAGAAGTATTCCATGTGTAGCGACCTTTAAGTACTTGGGTATCCATATATCCCCGAGAATCCGAGACTTTGGGCGCCTTAATTTTGACCCGCTGGTTATTAAATTTCGTAATAAAACTAAGGCATGGTGTAAATTATATCTGTCAGTGGCGGGAAGAGCAAATCTCATTAAAATGGTGTTGATGCCCCAGCTACTCTATGTTCTGCATAATTCCCCGGTCTGGCTGTCAAAGTCCAAATTTGCTCCAATCAATGCTACTTTCAGGGAGCTCATATGGCGGAAGGGGCAACCGAGAATTAAGCTGGAAACGTTGCAATATCCTAAAACGGAAGGGGGCCTTGCAGTGCCAAACCTCTGGGTGTACTTCCTGGCAGCACAATGCCAACATTTTAAGGGGTGGCTGGAACTGGAGTCGAGTGAGATGTCGTGTCAGTTGTTTAAGTATTGCTTGTCCTCTAGTGACCTACTGCTAATCCTTGAGACTAAGGGGGCTGGAAGGAGTGGTCCGATGGGTGATTTGGGACATTTGATGCAGTCCGTGTGGAATAAGGTCAGGCTCCTGAGGGGGGTTTTCGGCAATACGGAATACACTCTACTGTGGGATAATCCCGTGCTGCCGGAATTCCTCTCCCTGTCTGAGTTTGGGGCGTGGAAAGGGAAGGGTATTCTGAGGTTGGGACATCTTTTAGAGGAAAAGAAGTTCATGTCATTTGCCAGATTTCAGGAGAAGTATGAACTGCCTAGAACTCACTTTTATAAGTACCTTCAGGTGAGACACGCTTACAACTCCACATTTAAAGGTACAACTATGGTGGCGGGGAGAGATGCTGCTTTGCACCTGATTCTGTCCAGGGGGGCGAGGAGAGGTATGATCTCCTGTATATACAAGATGTTGCTTGATAAGTTCCTAATGTCATATCCGCTTGCGGCTAAAAGTAAATGGGAAAAAGATGTTGGCGAATTAACTGACGACCAGTGGTCTGACATACTGGAGGCGATACCTCTTTCTTCCTTGAGTGAAGGGCGTAAACTCTCGCAGCTGTTTATTGTCCATAGAGTCTACAAAACACCGGTCTTTTTGTTCCGTATTGGGTTTAGACCCACGGATGAATGTCCAAGATGCTCTGTGGTGTCTGCAGATTTGTTGCATATGTTATGGACGTGCGAAAGGTTAGGGAGATACTGGGAGTTGGTACGTCAGACGACACAGGACGTTTACAAAGTACGAATACCCTCTGACCCGAAAGTGTGTGTGTTGGGATATGTCTCTGAATTGGCCACCGGTCAGGTGCATAAAATAGCTATAGGTAGAGTGTTGTATGTTGCTAGAAAATTAATCGCCCTACATTGGATACAGACAGCGCCGCCAACTCTAGGCGAATTCTTAAGTGCGGTTGACACGATGCTGAGTTATGAACGGATGGTATACCAGAAGCGTGGATGCCCAGCGAAATTTGAAAAATTGTGGGATCCATGGCTGTCGTTTCGACGTCTGAATAGAAATGTTTAACAATGTGCCTTTTGAATTTTGCAGGTTGGGTGGGGTGGGATGGGAGGGGTGGGGGGGTTGGATTGAAAATTGATTACTACGCATAGTTTGGTGTCCTTTTCGTTATTAGCCATATGGACAGTATGTCTCTATGTCATCCTTGTACGTAATATGATAAAACGTGTAGTTACACTGTAAAATGTTCAATAAAAAATGATCTGATTTAAAAAAGGCATAAGCCCACCCACCACGCCAAGGTTTCCTCTTTGAGTGGGACCTACGCTGACAAAAAGTTGAGCAGGGCGCAGACAGTAGCAAAGTGGAGCTTGACTTAGGGGGAAGTATTCAGGCAGGAAAGGGTAGTGGGTGAATTGCAGGTTGAGGTGTACGCAGGGTTAAATTAGTGGGTGGAGTTTAAAATTCACGGGCTGTATATTATCTGGAGTGGGGGTGGGATCTACACCAGTGTCCGGGGTATTGCGGTGAGTTAGGGGCCGCGGTGTCATGTCTGCATTAGAGGAATTGATGGCTGACGTCAGTGTCGTATACATCTTTTGATGGGTGCGGTGGGTACAACGTTTTGGGTATGGGGCGTCGTTAGCAAAAACTGACATGGAGGCTGCTTTCCGTTTGTTGCCTATTCATCCGGACAGCTTTCATTTACTGTTTTAAATGGGAGGGGCAGTTTTATGTTTGTTGTTTACCGATGGGTTGCGCGATTTCCTGTTCGTTGTTTGAGACGTTTAGTTACTTTTTAGAATAGGTTGTGAAGCAGGAAGCGGGTTGGAACTCTGTGTTACATTATTTGGACGATTTTTTGTTTTTAGGTCCGGCTGGATCGCGGGTTTGTTCAGTTTTGCTACGCACAATGGAGCGGATGGCGGCCAGTTTCGGCGTGCCTTTGGCGGCGGAGAAGACTGAGGGGCCAGCCACGTCGGTCAAGTTTTTGGGTATTGTGATTGACAGCGTGGCAATGGAGTGCAGGTTGCCAGAAGATAAGGTGATGGATTTGCGCAGTGAGGTGGCTTTTCTGCTTAGGGCGAAGAAAGTACAGTTGCGTTGTGTGCAGTCGGTTTTGGGGAAATAGAATTTTGCTTGCAGAATTTTGCCCGTGGGTCGGGTGTTCTGTCGGCGCTTGGCTATGGCGACAGCGGGTGTTAGGGTGCCTTTTTATTTTTTGCAGCTGTCTGCGGAGGTGCGGGCTGATCTGGAAGTTTGGGAGCGTTTTTTGGTGGAGTTTAACGGTCATTCAATGTGGATGGAGGCGCCGGTGGCTAGCGCTGATCTCGAATTGTTTACGGATGCGTCGGGTTCGTGCGGGTACGGCGCTTTTTGTCAAGGGCAATGGTGTGCGGGTCCGTAGCCTGAGGAGTGGAAGGGGGCCGGATTGTTGGGTAATCTAGCTCTGTTGGAATTGTTCCCCATCGTTTTGGTGACCGAATTGTGGGGAGAGCTGTTACGAAATAGGCGAGTTGGCTTTTGTTGTGATAATTTGGGTGTGGTGCAGGCGGTCAACAGTCAGCTAATTCACCTCCTGTTGTGCGGTTGCTTCAGCATCTGGTTCTCAGAGGGTTAAGATTGAATGCGTGTTTTGTGGCAGTGCATGTTCCTGGTGTTAATAATTCCATTGCGGATTCTCTTTGTTTCCAGTGGGATCGTTTTCGCAGTTTTGTGCCGGGCGCGGACGCGGAGGGTCTGTCTTGTCCTCAGTGGCTCTGGTGCGTGGCTTTGGGGTCTCATCAGATCTGATTAGGCGGTCCGTGAGTAGGAGTACGTGGTCGGCTTATTCTTCTGTGTGGTCGCATTGGGAACGTTTGGTGGATCAGGTTGGGGGTTGCGTGGTTGCAGGGGATTTTCAGGTGTTGGTGTATTTTGTGGGTTTATCTTATAGCTCTGGAGCGTCTTTCTCGGTAGCGTCCAAAAGGGTGGCGGCTGTTGCTTTTTGGTTGCGTTTGCGTGGTCTGGTGGTTGTGTCCAGGAGTTTTTTGGTGCGACAGGCGCTGAAGGGCTATCGGCGCAGCGCTGTTGAGAAGGATACTCGACGTCCAGTTTCTTTTTCGGTGTTGCAGCAGTTGTGGGAGCAGGTGGGTATGGTTTGCGATTCTTCGTATGAGGTGTGTTTGTTTCGGGCCGCCTTTTTGCTGGCTTTCTTCGGGGCCTTTCAGCGTTTGAGCTGGTGGTGAGTAGTGGCGTCCGTGGCGGCGGACTGTTGTGGGATGACGTTTGTTTGGATGATGGAGGTGTGCGTTGTGTTTTGCGTAGGTCAAAAACTGATCAGATCGGAAGAGGGGTTTGTGTGGTGTTGCGCCCATTGGTTGGGTCCGTGCTGTGCCCTGTGCGGTGTGTGGCGGAGTTTTTGGCATTGCGACCGGGTGTAGCGTGTTCTTTTTTGGTGCACCTGAATGGTCTGGCGTTGTCCGGTTTTCAGTTTGTGGCGATCTTCAGGCGGTGTCTGACGGCTGCTGGCCATCCGGCCATGGAATTTGTGTCTCATTCGTTCAGGATTGGAGCGGTGACTGAGGCGGCTAGATGGGGCCTAAGTGACGTGGTTATTAAGCGGATCGGCCGGTGGGAATCAGATTGCTTTCAGGGATATATTCGCCCTCATATGATGTAGTGGAGAGTGTTGTTTATGATTGCATGTTAGGGGGCGAGGCTCATTGTGTGCGTTTTTGTTTTTTAGGGTCCTCTTCGTGCTTGGCGTGGATTCTGGGCCATTCGTACGTTCACTGGGGAGCATTGAGAGCTGATGTGCGGAGAAATGGAAGGCAATTGGGTTTTTGGCCGGAGGAGTTGCAAGTGCGGTGGATTGGTGTAAGGGGTATGTTGTGGGGTCGGGTGTTGCCTGAATTCCATGCCTTTGCGTTGTTGGATAGGCCCCCCGATATTTTAGTTTTGCATGTAGGGGCAAATGACTTGGGTGTTCGTCGTTCACGGGATGTGATACGGGACATCAAATTGGATCTGTTGCGGCTGTTGGGAGAGTTTCCGGATTTGTTGGTGGTTTGATCCGAGGTGGTTGCTAGAAGGTCGTGGCGGTTTGCGAGGTCTGTGGAGCGGATTAATAAGGAGGTGGGTCGTTTTGTTCGGCGCCAGGGTGTATTTGTGGTGCGACATCGGGAGTTGGAGGCTACTTCTCAATTCTTGAAGGCTGATGGTGTGCACCTTAATGAGGTGGGTATGGATTTGTGGGCTTCTGGGTTACAGGATGGTCTTGAGACAGCTTTGAGTGTGTGGCGGGACATCCACAGGTGAGGCGTCTCCTGTGTTCGTCTGTGGCCGGTTAATAGAGGGTCCTGGAAGGCAATACAATGTTTAAGAGGTGCATGACATGTTGGAGCGTGCATCTCATGAGGTTCGGTAAGCTGATGGCTGGGGCTCCTGTTTGGGCTAAAATGCCTACAGGGGTGGATGGAGATATAATTTGGAGGATTTGGTACCTTTGGGTCGGTGACTGCGGCCAAGGGTAAGGTGGAAATCAAGTGGAGATGGGGAGTGAAGAGCGCAGCTTGCTTGGGTTGCCTTCTAGGATCCTTTCTCAATGTGTTTGAATTTATTGCACTTTAGTTATGTGTTTATGTATTTGATTGTGATCATTAAAAGAAAGTTGATGAAGAAGTTATTTGTTTGTTTAATAAACGGGCTGCTACGGCTATTTATACCAAGAAGTTGACTTTTGAGTGTTTCTTGGGATGAGAGGGTGGTTTGTGTCGGTAAGTCGAGCAGCAGACTGAAGTAATCTTACATCCTATTAAGTCAAGGCGCAGTACACTGCGGTGACAAAGCGGCAATAAAATTTAAAGTGTGTGTATATGTGTGTGTGTCTGTGTGTGTGTGTATATGTATGTATATATATATATATATATATAATTTTTTTTTTTCTTACTGATTTAATAAACTAATGTGGATGCAAATATGCTTTGCTAACTACTATAAGGCACAGCCAGGGAAAAAATTATCCCACGGCTCCATCTTGTGGACAATAATGAGTATGACACCTCTGGTATAGTCAGTGTTCACAGGTGAACTCAGTGCTGATATTTTAAAGAGGTGTTCTGGGAGTAATCTACCATGCTCTGTCACCGCCAGTTCTGTAAGAAGGTCTGTTAGATGTTCTTCTCTACCTGCATGATGTTTTTTGTTTTGGTTTCACTTTGTCATCTCCTTTCCTTCTCCCAGCTGTCACCTATTTACACTAATTGTCTCCCTTTATATTTTGATGTTAGCTGTTCGTATTGACAGGCGTCTTAGAGAGCGAGAGGAGACTAGTCTTTCCTGTCATATTCAGCCCAAGGACAATGGGGCTGTCTCATTCAGTGCGCAGGGGTCTTGGTCTGTCTCTATCCCCTCTGAGGAGGCCGCCATGCAGCTGGGTTTGCTTGCCTCTGATAGTAGAGGATTCAGCTCTCAGAGGAGGGTTTGTTTCTGTTGTGGGGGTATAAATCATTTGGCTAATGTTTGCCCCTCTAGGAGATTCATGGAGTTTTCTGAGGGTAATAAAAGAAAAACTAAAATTAAAAAACCCTCTAAAAACTTTCCATTTGCTACTATTGGCAAGGTTGATGTGGAAATTGAAGGTTTGACATTTACTTTTAGTTCCCGTTTTCTCCTACCTGCCAGGGTGGCGCTAGACAGCAAGAACATTATTTGTAGATAGTGGAGCAGCTGTCAATCTCATTGATAATCAATTTGCAATAACGCATGGTTTTCAGGTATGCCCTTTGGAAAAGGATATACCTGTTTTTTCTATCGATTCCGCTCCACTTTCTCAAAGATAGTTAAAGGGCATAGTTCACAATATCTGTTTGACTGTGGGTGACGCTCATGTTGAGGATATGTCATGTTTCGTCTTAAGTGGATTACCTACTCCTCTAGTGTTGGGGATACCCTGGCTCACTAAACATAACCCCACCATTGATTGGCAAGCAAGGTAAATAAATGGTGAGTTTTGCAGAGAGAATTGCCTCACGGCGTCTCTTTCAGAGGTTTCTACCAAGACTCTACCATCTTTTCTCTCTGAATTTTTGGATGTGTTTTCCGAGAGTGGTGTCCAGGAGTTGCCCCCGCACCGGGAGTACGACTGTCCTATTAATCTCATCCCAGGCGCCAAACTGCCAAAATCACGTTTATACAATCTCTCCCAACCTAAGAGTCGCTATGCGTACATATCTCTGAGAGCCTGAGAAAGGGACACATCCGACCCTCGAAGTCACCTGTTGCCGCTGTTTTTTTTTTTGTGTTAAGAAAAAAGATGGTTCTTTAAGACCTTGTCTGGATTTCAGGGAGCTGAACCGTATCACGATTCGTGACCCATATCCGCTTCCTCTGATCCGGACCTGTTTAACCAGATTGTTGGGGCTAAGGTTTTTTCTAAGTTGGATTTAAAAGGGGCATACAACCTAGTCAGGGTCAGGGAAGAGTACGAATGGAAGACGGCCTTCAATACCCCTGAGGGTCATTTCGAGAATTTGGTTATGCCCTTTGGTTTGATGAATGCTCCGGCCGTGATCCAACACTTTGTGAACAGCATTTTTCATCATTTAATGGGGAAATTTGTACTTGTGTATCTGGATGACATTTAGATTTTTTTTCTCCTGATTTCAAGACTCATCGAGACCACCTACGTCAGGTCTTGCTGATTCTGCGGGAGAATAAATTGTACGCTAAACTGGAAAAATATGTATTTGCGGCTCCGGAGAGTCAATTTCTTGGTTTTCTTCTCTCCACTTCTGGTTTTTGCATGAACCCTGAGAAGGTCAGCGCTGTGCTTGATTGGGAGCTTCCTAAGAATCAGAAGGCGCTGATGTGGTTTTTGGGTTTTGCCAATTATTACAGAAAGTTCATTTTGAATTATTCCTCTGTTAAGCCACTCACTGATATGACTAAAAAGGGGGTAGATTTTTCTTCGTGGCTGGTAGATGCGCTTAAAGCCTTTTCTAGTATCAAAGAGAGTTTTGCTTCCGCTCCCATTTTGGTACAACCTGATGTCTCTCTACCTTTTATTGTTGAGGTGGACGCTTCTGAGGTGGGTGTGGGTGCGGTCTTATCTCAGGGTCCCTCTCCTGCCAAATGGCGACATTGTGCCTTTTTCTCAAGGAAACTCTCCTCTGCAGAGAGAAATTACGATGTGGGACATTAGGGAGTTGTTGGCCATCAAATTAGCTTTTGAGGAATGGCGCCATTGGTTAGAGGGAGCCAGACACCCTATTACCGTGTTTACAGACCATAAGAATCTGGCCTACTTGGAATCTGCCAAGCGTCTGAACCCGAGACAGGCCCGATGGTCTTTGTTCTTTTCTAGGTTGAATTTTGTTGTTGCGTTCCGCCCTGGGGTTAAAAATGTGAAGGCGGATGCCCTGTCATGTTGTTTTCCGGGAGGGGGGAACTTTGAAGACCCGGATCCCATTTTGGCTGAAGGGGTGGTCGTCTCTGCTCTTTATCCTGATTTGGAGGCAGAGGTTCTGGCAGCCCAGGCAGAGGCTCCTGATCTTTGTCCCCCTGGGAGGTTGTTTGTGCCTCTCGCTTTACGACACAAGGTTTTTAAGGAGCACCACGATACTGTCCTTGCTGGGCACCCGGGGAGCAGAGCCACAGTGGATCTCATTGTTCGGAGATTCTGGTGGCCATCTCTTCGTAAGACGGTTGAGGGTTTTGTGGCAGCCTGCGAGACCTGTGCCTGTGCCAAGGTCCCTCATTCACGGCCACCGGGTTCTCTCCTCCCGTTACCCATATCTTCCCGTCCTTGGACGCATCTGTCCATGGACTTCATTACGGACCTGCCTCATTCCTCGGGGAAGACTGTGATTCTGGTAGTAGTGGACCGTTTTAGCAAAATGGCTTTTTTATTCCCTTTCCTGGGTTACCCAATGCTAAGACGCTGGCGCAAGCGTTTGTTGATCACATTTTTAAATTGCATGGCATTACTTCAGACATTGTTTCTGATAGGGGCACGCAATTTGTTTCCAGATTCTGGAAGGCCTTCTGTTCTCGCTTGGGGGTTTGGTTGTCGTTCTCTTCTGCTTTTCACCCGCAGTCGAATGGTCAGCCCGAACGCGTCAATCAGAATCTGGAGACATATCTGCGCTGTTTTGTGGTGGAGAATCAGGAGGATTGGTGTTCTTTTTTGTTCCTTGCTGAGTTTGCTTTAAATAACCGTCGCCAAGAGTCCTCTGGTAAGTCACCATTTTTTGGTGCATATGGGTTTCATCCGCAGTTTGGGACATTCTCTGGAGAGGGGTCTTTTGGCTTACCTGATGAGGAGAGATTTTCTTAGTCTTTGCCATTTATTTGGCAAAAGATTCAGGGTAATCCGAAGAGGATGCGTGAGAGATAGAAGCGTGTGGCGGATAAGAGACGTGTGCCTGGTCCGGACCTGAATATGGGTGATCTGGTGGTGTTGTCTACAAAGAATATCAAACTGAAGGTTCCCTCCTGGAAGTTGGGTCCTAAGTTTATTGGGCCTTACAAGATCTTGTTCGTCATCAATCCCGTTGCCTTCCGTCTTGATCTTCCTCAGACTTGGAAGATCCATAATGTTTTTCACAGGTCCCTATTAAAACCTTATGTCCAACCCACTGTACCCTCCTCTTTACCACCTCCTCCGATTGTGTTGATGGTAATCTTGAATTTAAGGTATCTAGGATTGTGGATTCTCGCATTATCCGCGGTTCTCTCCAGTACCTCGTTCATTGGGAGGGTTATGGTCCTGAGGAGAGGATGTGGGTCCCAGTGCCGGACATTAAGGCCACTCGTCTTATCAGGGCTTTCCATAGCTCTCATCCTGAGAAGGTGGGCTCTGAGTGTCCGGAGTCCACCTGTAGAGGGAGGGGTACTGTCACCGCCAGCTCTGTGAGAAGATCTGTTAGATGTTCTTCTCTACCTGCATGACGTTCTTTGTTTTGGTTTCACTTTGTCATCTCCTTTCCTTCTCCCAGCTGTCACCTATTTACACTAATTGTCTCCCTTTATATTCCCTCCCATACTGCCTCACTTTGTGGTTTATACTTCTTCCTGGATTGTGTTCACTGCTGGATGCTGCTTCTGCTGATTCCTCAGATAAGTCTGTTTCCTTGCTGGCTTGATTCTAAGTGACCCTGACTCCGTCCATATTAAGTGCAGGGAGCCGTTGGTCGTGTCCTCTCACTATTATAGGGTTTTCAGGTGTCACATAGTATCAGATACAAGGACATCTAATCGTCTACCATAAAGACCTTTGCATGGGCATAGCAGTCAGAGAGCTCTAGGGGTTTTATAGGGCTCATCCATCTGCTCCTTAGTTTGGGATCAAGCCAGTCGGATGTTTATTAAGTTCCAGCTTTCTGCAACACCATCCGTGACATGCTCCCAGTGCAATGTTATATAAACTAAGGGCAATTCTGAGTATACTTGCATTACGTTGTTTAGATGGCTTGCCGTGTCTGCAGCATAGTCACATGATGCTAGCTCCTCCACTTCAGCTAAGGCTACTTTCACACTAGTGTTTCTATTTTCCGGTATTGAGATCCATCATAGGGTCTCAATACCGGAAAAAATGCTTCCGTTTTGTCCCCATTCATTGTCAATGGGGTAACTGAACAGAACGGAGTGTTCCAAAATAAATTTAATTCCGTCCCCATACTGGAGAGCAAACAACAGCATGTTGTATTTTGTTTTCCATCCTGGGATGCGGAGCAAGACGGATCAAGCATGCCACCCAATGCAAGTCAATGGAGACGGATCCGTTTTCTCTGCCACAATCTAACACAATAGAAAACGGATCCGTCCCCCATTGACTTTCAATGGAGTTCATGGCGGATCTGTCTTGACTGTTACAGATAATACATCCGGATCCGTTCATAACGGATACAGATGGTTGTATTATCAGTAACAGAAGCGTTTTTGCTGAACCCTGCCGCAAAAACGCTAGTGTGAGTAGCCTAAAGCCACATACACTGGTTTCTCATTATCACTATTGCTATCACGTACAGGGGCAGGGGTTGGAGGTCTTACCTCCTCTTAATTAGCACAGGAGCATGCACGGTTCAACCTCAAGGGACCACACTTATCACAAACTACGCCATGAAAAGTAGCAAACTGAACATTTGAGGCTTTTCAAACACCACTTGTGCAAAAGAAAATTCGCAAGTGGCGTTTCTCAGCTGGCCTCACCACTTCCCCAAAAAAGAGGTGTGGCGAGGGTGGGGATAGAGGCCGCAACACATTCTTCACCAGTATTCCGGCTCAGAACACAGAAATCTATGGGCTCTTTTACACTTGCGTTGTCCGGATCCGTCGTGTACTCCATTTGCCGTAATTACATGCCGGATATGGAAAAACGCAAGTGAACTGAAAGCATTTGAAGACGGATCAGTCTTCAAAATGCGTTCAGTGTTACTATGGCAGCCAAGATGCTATTAAAGGGAGTCTGTCACCACATTTTAGCATGTTAACCCTATTTGATCGGTCTATGTGATCCACCCAGAACATAAAAACGGTACCTTTGTTGTAGAAAACGGACTTGTCTTTTTGCCGAAAATGAACTTATAAGAATATGTTCTGAGCCCTCTCAAGTGCCCAGGGCGGTCTCTCAATCCTCGGAGCCCCAGGCAGCACCTCCTAAACGGCTCATAACCCCGCCCTCCGTGCTCCTCTGCCCGCCCGTTTACTCCCCTCCCCTGTCCTTTTCCACTGTGGCTGTGCGGTCCAAATCGTAGCGGGCGCATGCGCAGTAGGTATTGCGATGCCCTGCCAGGAGCGGGCATTGCGCATGCGCCCGCTACGATTTGGACCGCACAGCCACAGTGGAAAAGGGGAGGGGAGTAAACGGGCGGGCAGAGGAGCACGGAGGGCGGGGTTATGAGCCGTTTAGGAGGTGCTGCCTGGGGCTCCGAGGATTGAGAGACCGCCCTGGGCACTTGAGAGGGCTCAGAACATAATCTTATAAGTTCATTTTCGGCAAAAAGACAGGTCCGTTTTCTACAACAAAGGTACCGTTTTTATGTTCTGGGTGGATCACATAACCCTATTTGATCGGTCTAACATGCTAAAATGTGGTGACAGACTCCCTTTAAAGTCCTGGTTGCCATAGTAGTAGTGGGGAGAGGGGGAGCAGTATACTTACCGTCCATGCGGCTCCTGGGGCGCTCCAGAATGACGTCAGAGCGCCCCATGCGCATGGATGACGTGTCCATGCGATCATGTCATCCATGCGTGTGGGGCGCCCTGACGTCACTCTGGAGCGGTCACGGCCATGGCCATGACCGTGACTCCTGAACCGCATGCGGTTGTCATCGGTTTGGTTTGGTTGTCAATCACAGGTGAGGGCAGTGGTATTTGCCTCACCTGTGGTTGCCGCTGGCAACGTTATGTATGTGGCAGCTTTCTATGCTGTGCATGCGGTTGCACCTAGCAACCTTTCTGTTAGGTGTGTGTGTGTATGTGTGCACTAGGTTTTGTTATTGTGTGCACTTCCCCGTTTAGTTGGTGTTTCCCTTCCCTGGTGCTGGAAGGGTTAACTCCCTTCCCAGTGTGTCTGTGAGTCACTGGGTGTGTCTGACTGTGGGGTGTGGTTACATGGGCTATAAAGTCTCAGTCCAGATCAGTTATTTGGTGGGGTACTCCAGGCATGTTGCTGGAGTCGTCCTCCTGTTACCCTGTAACCGTCCTTCTAGTAAGGGCCACCCTTCCGGTCATAAATCCTTTACCTTGATGTTTTGTTGGTGTCCTATGTCTTTGGTTTTTGTGCAGCTATGGATGTCCTGGTTCCTGAGTGTTCTTATGTGTGTGCTGTTTGTTTTATGTTTCTGTGGACAGCGTTTTCTGAGCACGGGTTCCAGTCAGCAAGGCTGTGGCAGGTTAGTGAGGAACTGTTGGGTTCACCTGTCATGTCCATAGTTCTGTTTATGTTCCCCATCTTCATGCTGCTTGGCCAGTGAGACTCCTGCTCCTCCGTGCCTAGGAGGAGTGGGTTGTCTTACCCTGCTCCTTAGTTCAGGGCCATCCTGAGGGCTTGCAGGGACTATTAGGTTCCAGCGTATGAGCCCTCCTACCACCAGGGTCGGCTCATACAGATGGGAGACAGGGTCAGCGTTAGGGACGCAATAGGAGGTGACCTGCTCCCTAATTCTGTTGCCCTGGCCGAGTAGCGACCGGACATCATCTGGCATCACACGGCTGAGGATTTTCCCCATCCTCCAGCCGTGACAGGAGCGCCCCGGGAACCGCACGGACGGTAAGTATACTGCTCCCCCGCTCCCCACTACACTTTACCATGGCAAACAGGACTTTAGCGTCCCGGCAGCCATGGTAACCATTCAGAAAAAGCTAAACGTCGGATCCGGTAATGCGCCGAAACAACGTTTAGCTTAAGGCCGGATCCGGATTAATGCCTTTCAATGGGCATTAATTCCGGATCCGGCCTTGCGGCAAGTGTTCAGGATTTTTGGCCGGAGCAAAAAGCGCAGCATGCTGCGGTATTTTCTCCGGCCAAAAAACTTTCCGGTCCGGAACTGAAGACATCCTGATGCATCATGAATGGATTTCTCTCCATTCAGAATGCATGGGGATAATCAGGATTCTTCCGGCATAGAGCACCGACGACGGAACAACAGAACAACGCAAGTGTCAAAGAGCCCTATGCCAGCCAGGGGCACACACATGTATGGACAGGAAGTCAGATTCCCTCTGTATTCCTATGGGAGCCTCAATGTCACTCTCATAGGAATGAATAGAGAAGTAACTGACTTCCTGTCCTACATCAGTTAGTCGGTCACATGACACCACCCCGGACCAGACAGTGAAAGCGTCATCACGCCTGTTCCTGTCAATGTGCAGAGGGCGTGACCGTTGCAGAGTGAGCAGAGCCTCTAGGTGTAACGGCAATGCCCCCATTGCTTCTAGAGCCTCATTTGCATGTATTAAAACATAATTTTTCTTAGCAATGCGGGCACATATGCACATGGGACCAACACAGATGTCTTCAGCTGCTAAGTGCACATGTAACAGGTCAGCCAGTGTCATAGGTACAAATCTGCTGACAGATGTCCTTTAAGATGCAGTAAGGTCCATATATTTTTGGACAAATCACGGAAAAACAATATATATAAAACATCCTGCACGATATGATAAAGAATGTTGCGGATGTGCATGGCTACATTTATACAATCACAGAAAATAATGCACTATAATAATAGATGCAAGCATAACATATGGACTAAGCCCTCACTCAAAATGTAAGACACTTGGTCAATACATTTTGATCCAAACACATCTAAGCCCACCTACCAAGCGACAAGGTGGTCTCAGTTCAGGCGGGTCCTACGCTAAACCGTTATGCATTTATGTTCAGGAGCGCAGACCCCGCACATATAGTGTGTTGCTCCTAGTGACCTCCATGTGCAACAGCAACCGGTGGGAGGAGGAGCACACACACCTATATGTACCACCTTCATCAAGGTCGTCTACCTTGACCACCTTGTCGCTTGGTAGGTGGGCTTAGATGTGTTTTGATCAAAATGTTTATTTTTTCCGTGATTTGTTTAACTTGTCTTGAAGTAGTGGCACCTTCATTTGTGAATACGCTCCTATTTTGGGCGTAGCATTCATGTGCACTTTTGTCCCACCTATCTAATAGGCGACCTTGATGAAGGTGATACATATAGGTGTGTGTGCTCCTCCTCCCACCGGTTGCTGCTGCACACGGAGGTAACTAGGAGCAACACACTATATGTGCGGGGTCTGCGCTCCTGAACATAAATGCATAACGGCATAGGCAGGTTTAGCGTAGGACCTGCCTGAACTGAGACCACCTTGTCGCTTGGTAGGTGGGCTTAGATGTGTTTTGATCAAAATGTATTGACCAAGTGTCTCAGATTTTATCAGAGTGAGGGCCTAGTCCATATGTTATGCTTGCATCTATAGTGGATTATTTTCTGTGATTCCATATATATTTGGACCCTGACACAAATTTTGTGTTTATTACCTTTTTACTAAAACATATTCAAGTTATAGTTCTACATGGACATAAAGTCTAGACTTTTAGTTTTCATTTGAGGGTATCTACATTAAAATTGGATAAAGGGTTTAGGAGTTTCAGCTCCTTTAGGCTACATGCACACGTTCAGGATTCATGTGCGGAGAATCCGCACTGAAATCCGCAGGTGTTCACAGGCAAATCCGTGCGGTCAATCCGCATTAATTGGTGCGGATTTGCATGCGGATTTGCGTGCGGATTCGGTGCGGATTTTCCGCATGCGGATTTCACTAAGTGAATTAAGAAAATCCGGTCAGGAAAAAAAAAATTTACATGTCGCGGATTTTAAAATCCGCACCGCAGGTCAAAATCCGCGCGGAAAAAATCTGCATCGTGTGCATTGAGAATTTCAAATTCTCATAGAATACAATGTACATGACCTACGGTGCGGATTTTCCGCACGCAAATCCGCGCGCAATCCTGATCGTGTGCAGGGGGCCTTACATGTGGCACCCTTTTTTAAAAGGGACCAAAAGTAATTGGCCAATTGACTCAAAGGCTGTTTCATGGACAGGTGTGGACAATTCCTTCATTATTTCATTCTCAATTAAGCACATAAAAGGCCTGGAGTTGATTTGAGGTGTGGTGCTTGCATGTTGAAGATTTTGCTGATAAGTAAACATGCGATCCTACGGCTCCTGAGGCAACAGCGCTCTGATTACGTCACTGGGTTCGGCGCATGCCCAGTGACACTATTGAGGCTGTTGCCTTCAGGAGCCGTAGGATCGGACAGGCGCAGGCAGTCGGCGGTACTGCGGCTACGCGAGATTTCATGCGCAAGAAAGGATGAAGCAAGGTTTGTATGTTGAATATATTATGACGTAGAGGAGGGGGCGGCGCCGTTTAGCTCGGCTGTGGGAGGAGGCGTGCTTGGGCTTGAAATGAAGGCGGTCTGGGCACTACAGGGGGGCGTTACTGGGCTCTATAGGAGAGGAATAACGCCCCTCTGGGCACCTTGAAGGGTCATTAGCATAACCGAAAAATTGCTTTTTTATCTAAATGACAACCTGAAACAAAGAAAGAAGACCCTTGTTGGAAAGAAGGTGGTTTATTGTACATTGCAATGGTAACAGATTAATATGCTAAAACCTGATGACAGATTCTCTTTAAAGAGGACCTTTCACCGCTCCTAACATTCCTGTTTTAATAGTGTCATGCATACCCTATGTAATAACAATTCTGGAGCATCTATTCTTATGTCTTTATGTTGTGACATTTCTTTATTATTTCTACTAGAAGTCATGAATGAATTGCTATTAGGAGGGGGGGGGTCCTACACAGACTCACTCCATCCAATCAGTGCTGCCATTTACGACTGTGCAGGTACACCCCCCCAACTGGTTACCACCCCTCTGTACCCTTACTGAAGGCCAATAGCAATTCAATTATAACTTCTAGTAGGAATAATAAAGGAATGGCACAACATAGAGCCATAAGAATAGATGCTCTAGAATTGTTATTAAATGGGGAATGCATGGAGCTATTAAAACAGGCATGTCAGGAGTGGTGAGAGGTCCTCTTTAAGCATTTTTAGTTACTTTTTTTTGCTGGAAAACATCACCTCCAGACATTAGCTGAAAGTCCATTGGACGAGATGCAGGACACTAGCTAGGGTTGCACAGGGTATCGAATTATGAATACCCAATCAATATTTTTGTACCGGTATCTATTCGATAACGGGATTTGCCATAACTGCGCAGCCTAGTATCAGAGAACATGGAGCACGCTGGTCTTACCAATGAGAAGAGGGAGAGGTGGAGGAGGGGAGGGGCTGTGGCCACTGCGCCACCAAGGAAGATAACTAAACCATTAATACAAATACATATCGCCACGTCCGAAAAGTCCAAACTATTAAAATATGAAAAAATATCTCCTATGCCGTAACAGAAAAAAAATAATAATAAACACTCTGCGAATCACCATTTTTTAGTCACCTTGTCCCAAAAAAAAATTGGATAGAACTGTTCTATTATGGACCGGACTTCCCTTAAAATGCGGAATGCATGCTACTTTGTTGGGGTTTTCTTTTTTTTTTGCGTGCTATCGAATGGTATAGAGTATCGCAATTCTTTTACAGTATCGAAATTGAATCACAATTTTAGTATTGTGACAACTCTAACACTAGCGGGTTTTTTTTGTATTTGTTACTGGTGGGGTTTTTTCAACTTGGGCTTTTTTCTCTTTGCATGGTGAAGTGACTTTTTTCAGGTGTTTTTCATCCCTTTTTTTTTTTTTTACAGGAAAAAAGTTGGAGGAAAAAAAGCCATTCATACACAGACACAAAAAAAAGCCATAAAAATGCAAAAAAGTACAAGCATGTTTTATGGTAATTTTTACCAGCATAAAAAAGGCTGCGCCAAATTTGTGTGTGGAGGACAACGAAGGCCTCATGCATAGTGTGGTAAAGTGCAGGGTACCATAATGGATGGCAGATACGTTCCTGGCCTCGGTGAGGTAAAAGCCGGATTTTCTGTGTTAACAGCAGAAGCTGTTGACACCTTTTAATACTTAGTATGGCTGCAAATCCGGGCCGGCTTTTATTGGGAGTAGGTAAAGAGTTGGGTGGGTGCCTACTCCCCACGTTCCAGAACCAGGTTTTGGAGCTGGGATTTAAATTCCCAGGCAGGAACCTCAGCTGAGAGAGAGAAGGAAGGAAATCACTGAGTCTGGGTGGTTTTCTACAGTGTGTGGATTATCCTCCATTTGACAGTAAAGCTGTGGAGTACGGTGTACTGAGGACTGCAAACAGGTGTGCAGCCCGCCTGGTGTCTGCCAGTGAACTTGTCTGTGGCTGAGCATATAGCCGGGTGTGACACCTAGGATTCCAGGTGACCATTGTTTTGTTTTGCTGTGAACGAGCACAAAGACTATTGTGTTGCTGTGTGTGAACAAGCACCAAGACTATTGTGTTTTTGCTGGGTGTGAATAAAACACTGAAGTTGATTTACAACCCGGTCCTTGCCTCTATACTGCGTCCGCTAACCTGTCTACCAGAGCAAAACCCCACAATAGGCATTTAAAACCAAACTTAGTTTCCATATTAAAGCATTGTGTGCAAGGACAGAAACATCTTCTTACGCATTTCAAACCTAAGAGCAGTTCTTTGTCATAGCAAATATGATTCCTTAACGGGGTTGTCTCACCTCAGACATTGGGCGCATATCGCTAGGATATGCCCATGCGCGGCCTCCATCCATTCATTCCTATGGGAGTGCAGATATTTCCGTCAGCCCCATAGAAGTGAAAGGAGCAGTCGCCACGCTTGCCTGAAATAGCTGTTTTCCAGCACTCCTATAGGAATGAATGGAGGGCGGCCACACATGCGCAATGCGCCCTCCTTTATTTTGAGGGCCCCCCAATTTCCGGAGGATAAGTATATGTAATTATAAAAAAAATGAAGTCTGGCTTGAGTCTGTGTGCCAAGCTTTCTACTGTAACCAGGTCTGAGCAACTTCACTGCTGACATTAGGATGAGAAGGAAACCTCTGAAATGTCTCTAGAAAGTGTGCAGCCGTTAGTGAGCGTTTCCCGCTGCGCAGCGTCCAGTGGTAATGTGCATTACAGAGTGACTGGTGGGGAGTGCGGTGTCTTCTCATAGGATAAACAGAACTAAATATATCTAAAGTATCAAGAGACTTCTTTTTTTCCATTGCTCGCAGGCTAGATGCACTGCGAGGACTTTCCCACAATCTGTAATAACCCACACATTCCTGTTATCCCCCTTTCATTTGTTTTACACAAACTGTGCAAGTCGCAACCAAATTCACTGCTGTTGTGTGCAGATCCAAATCAATGTGATAAATCTGTGTGATTTATAAAACATTACCAGAAAATACAAGTTAGGGCTTATGCACACGGTACAGAACGGAGGCATGGACCCCATGGAGGCACTACAGAGTGCTTCAGTGGGGTTTCCCTCCGTGCCGCCGCACCTCCAAAAAATAGTGTACATGTTCTATTTTTTTTTGTGGTGCGGATGGATCACGGACCCACTCAAGTTGAATGGGTCTGAATCCATCTGCGGAATGCACACTGATGTTGCTCATGCATTGGGAACAGCAAATTGCGGTCCCCAATGCACAGAACGGCCAATAAACCGCCATGTGTATGAGGCCTTAGGCCGAGTTCACACTTCGGTTATGTGGTCAGTTTTTTTCCCATCAGTTAGGCCCCTTGCAGACGAGCGTGTCCAGATTAGGTCCGTATGTGTTGCTGATGTGTTCAGTGATAACTGCGCAATTTTGCAGGCAAAGTCATTCAGTTTTGTCTGCGATCGTATTCAGTTGTTCAGTTTTTATCGCGCGGGGGCAATGCGATTTAATGCGTTTTGCACGCGCGTGATAAAAATCTGAATGTATACAAACATCTCTTAGAGACCATGTGTGAAAAACGCATCGCATCCACACTTGCTTGCGGATGCGATGCGATTTTCACGCAGCTCCATTCACTTCTATGGTGCCAGCGTTGCATGAAACTCGCAGAATATAGAACATACTGCGGTTTTCACGCAACGCACAAGTGATGCGTGAAAATCAACGCACATGTATACAGCCCCATTGAAATTAATATGTCCGGATTCCGTGCGGGCGCATTGCATTCGCATCACGCATTGCACCCGTGCGGAATACTTGCACGTCTGCAAGGGGCCTAAGGCCTCCTGCACACGACCGTTTTTTTTTTTTTTTTTTTTTTTAGTTTACGGGCTGTTTTTTGCGTTCCGTATACAGAACCATTCATTTCAATGGTTCCACCAAAAAAACGGAATGTACTCCGTATGCATTCCATTTCCGTATTTCCATTTTTCCGTTCCGTTGAAAGATAGAACATGTCCTATTATTGCCCACAAATCACGTTCCGTTGCTCTATTCAAGTCAATGGGTCCGCAAAAAAAAATAATGGAACACATATAGAATGTACTCCGTATGTCTTCCGTATCCGTTCCGTTTTTGCGGAACCATCTATTGAAAATTTTATACCCAGCCCAATTTTTTTTATGTAATTACTTTATGTGCCATACGGAAAAATGAAACTGAAACAAAAAAACGGAACAACGGATCCGTGAAAAATGGACCGCAAAACACTGAAAAAGCCATACGGTTGTGTGCAGGAGGCCTAATTGTGAGCCAAAATCAGGTGCAGGTCAAGAACACAGAACAGGTGCAGATGTTTCCATTATTACCTGTTATAAGTAGGCTTCACTACTGGTTTTGGCTCAATAATTGATGGAAATAACGGACCAAATAACTGAAGTGTGAACTAGGCCTTAGGGCTCATGCACACAAATGTGTGCGGCCTGTACCTCGCAAAAGCAGTGGATCTGCAATATATGGGCACCGGCTGTGTGCGCTCTGTATCAAAGGTCCGCAAGATACGGAGTGGTGGCACAGAGCGGAAGCCACAGCACCGCAAAAAAATTGAACATGGGCACGGGGCAAACACGTTCGTGTGCATGAGCCCTTAGGCTGGGTTCACACGGGCGTCACGTTTTGGCTCAGGATGCGCCCCGGGTGCATTGCGGCAAACCCGCACAAATAGGTACGCAATTTCAGTCAGTTTTGACTGCGATTGCGTTCAGTTTTTATTGCGCGGGTGCAATGCGTTTTGCACGCGCGTGATAAAAAACTGAATGTGGTACCCAGACCCGAACTTCTTCACTGAAGTTCAGGTTTGGGTTCAAGGTTGTGTAGATTGTATTATATAATACAGTTGAATAGACTTTCATCTTAGCAACCATGCGTGAAAATCGCACCGCATCCGCACTTGCTTGCGATTTTCATGCAGCCCCATTCACTTCTATGGGGCCTGCGTTGCGTGAAAAATGCACAATATAGAGCATGCTGCGATTTTCACGCAATGTACAAGTGATGCGTGAAAATCACCTGCTCATGTGCACAGCCCCATAGAAATAAATGGGTCCGGATTCAGTGCGGGTGCAATGCGTTCACCTCACGCATTGCACCCGTGCAGAAATCTCGCTCGTGTGAACCCAGCCTTAGTCAGGTAATAGTGATTGATAAAATGAGCAGGCTGCTGGACTCTCTGCATTTGTAGTCCTGTCTCAGTCCAGAGCTGCACCATAGCTGTATCTCTATCACTAGGATACTGTATATCTGTAGGGGCAGATTTCTTGCATTTTTTGCACACTTTTCATTAATTCATTAATTTCATTCATTCATCTGACTGGGGCTTACAGATCCATGTGCTCGCCGCCTAAACCCCATTCAGAAGACTTTCTGTGACAGATCTGACTGTGAACATGTCCTGTCAATGGGAAATAATTAATGTGGTTTAATACCTTAGGGCTCATTCACACGACCGTAGGTGTCCCGTTGCGTATTGCGGACCGCATATGCGGATCCGCAATACACGGGCACAGTTACGTGTGCATTCCGCATAACGGATGCAGACCCATGGGTCCGCAAATCTGGAGATGCGTAACGGAAGCACAGAACGGAACACTACAGAAGCACTACAGAGTGCTTCTGTGGTGTTCCGTTATGTACTTCCGTTCTGCAAAAAGATAGAACTTGTTCTATCTTTTTGCGGAACGGACGGATTGCAGACCCCATTTAAGCGAAGGGGTTTGTGATCCGTATGTGGCTGCCCCACAGCCAGTGCAGGTGCATTGCGGTCCGCAGCACGGGCACGGAGTCCTTATGTTTGTGTGAATGAGCCCTAAGAGTAACTGAAGACGGGTGTAGGTCAACGTGCAGAAGATCTGCACAAATTTCCGTGCGGATTTGTGTGCCGATCTGCACCAAAATCTGCAATTTCGGACAGCAGTTTTTGGAGCGGATTTGATGTGGTTTTGCCGCAGAGCTCACCCTTCATTGAAAAAGGGTGAAATGCGCAGCTAAAAACCTAATGCACATTGCAGGTCATTAGGTCAATTTTAGACCTAAACCTGCCTCTAAAGTCAAGCCTAAAAAGCCTAGAAACAGTGGATTTGCAGAATCAACTCCATTAACATCAAGAGACTGTATTCTGTACGGCTGCGACCAAAGTCATCAACAGTAAAAGCTGTGAGTTGTATCTTACCACTGTCTACCTCATTATTACCACTATTGGTTGTACCACCATTAACGGTACTGGCGTCACGACAAAAACCATCAAGGGACTCGGCTGCAACAAGCACCCCTAACATCAAGGGCACCTCAACCACCATCTTGGCTGATGCTTCCCTACCACAGAGCGTGCCCCGGAGGATTTCGTGCTGTCCACCTCTACACTGTGCTGCCAGCCCAGGGAGGCTTTCTGCTAACCGTGAGTAAACTGATGAACTGTGTTTCAATTTGGCCCCTCATCGGTCCACCGTGCACCTCACGTGTTGCCCCTGCGCTACTAGCTGGCTGCATATCTTTTCTTGGCGTCACAAACAGGATATTAACCCTTGCGCCATATTTGAGAGACTGTCGCATGTGAATAAGCCCCTTTATTTGATTGAGACTTTTGCTTATTGTGCGCTGTTTTGGGCTACAGAACTGTTCAAACTGCTTGAAAAGTATATGGAGGTGCTATACTAGTCCCCAGCATAAAAATCACAGTGTTAAAAGTGACAAAATCCAACATTTGTGTGTCACTAAAACTGCTTGCTGTCAGTGAATAGACTGTTTATATGCACTTAAGATGGCCGCCGGAGCTCTTGTTTGAAAAATAATACTGCGCCATCTCTGTGTACAAGTTAGCGACACCCCCTGAAGAGCGGAAAAATATTGTGCCGCCCATTTATGCAAATTTGTCTGGTCAAGCCCATCCTACCTTTACTGTGTTGTTTCTGAAGAGGCCAGCCCTGTATGCAAATGCAGCGCCGCCTCCTCTGCCTGTGGCCACATCAAAGGGAGATGCTGCGCATGGGAGGAGAGTGACGTGCGTGTATCCCAAAGTATCGCGAGAGTTACACAGGCGAGCTACCGGAGCGGATCGCATTGCCTGCCGTCCCTAGGGTTGCCACCTTTTCTTCAAGCCAAACCCAAACAGAAGGGAGGGAGGGCCCCCTTCCAGGCCCCACCCATGCCCGCCTCCAGCCACGCCCATGCCCCACCTCCACCCCTGGTTGCTGTCGCACCGCGATCGTTACGCCCCTGAAGAGGCTCATTAGCATATTATAAGTCTATTTTAAGAGAACGGCAGCGGCAGGCAGGGAGTTATAAAACACACCATTATGTACTGCTGACATTAGCTAATGTCAGTCAGCTACATAACATAATGTTTTTTCTGATGATTGACAGATTCAGAAACCTGTTTAAACACTGTTACGATTACACACTTCAAATGTTTTATATACCTTTTTATAAGTGACTATCTAAGACAGGTGTCAGGACTGTCTTGGTCACACACAGGTTGAAAAACCACTTTGCAGGCAGGGCACAGTGGGCACTGGGCTGGGCACTACTTGGGCAGGCTGCTGGAGCTGGACTGGAGAAGAAGAATGATTTCAATTCTCCCTCCCTGCCTCTCTCTCTGATGTCACTTCCTGTGTGGACCTGACTTCCTTATCAGAGAGAAGGAGGGAGGGACTGGGAGGCAGGGGAGGAGCGAGGAGACCGGAGACTGATTGAACAGTGAGTGAGCCGCTGTGCTGCCTGGCATCTCTGTAGTGTAGGGGAGAGAGGGACTCGGGGAGGCTCGGGAGCGCTGCGCTCAGCTGATCACCCGGCCGCCGCAGTGAGTGACAGCTTAAATATGCGATCGGATCATCGGAGTCTCGGTCGGACGTCCGTCCACACACACTGCAGTTTACTTTGAATGAATAATCCTGTGCCCGGGTCTAAGAAAGGCTTGTACCCGGGCACAGGATTACAAATCCAGACTGTCCGGGTCAATCCCGGACGGGTGTCAACCCTAGCCGTCCCCCAAAATAGAGCACACAGTCTGTGAGTACTCTGATTTTGCCCCACTAAGCTAAAGGGAGCACCGCTAGCCAGGAGCGCTACCAGAAGTTTAAGTAAGCGCTGCCTTAGTATTGTATTCAGCCGATAACAAGTATATTAAGGGCCATACACCGCAAAATAGCAGTCACCCATAGCAACACAACCTAAAAAGTATCTACAGCCACAATTGACTGACTTAAAGGGAACCTGTCACCGGGATTTTGGGTATAGAGCTGAGGACATGGGTTGCTAGATGGCCGCTAGAACATCCGTAATACCCAGTCCCCATAGCTCTGTGTGCTTTTATTGTGTAAAAAACACGATTTGATACATATGCTAATTACCCTGGGATGAGTCCTGTACGTGAGATGAGTCAGGGACAGGACTCATCTCAGGTTAATTTGCTTATGTATCAAATCAGGTTTTTGACACAATAAAAGCACCCAGAGCTATGTGGATTGGATATTGCGGATGTGCTAGCGGCCATCTAGCAACCCATGTCCTCAGCTCTATACCCAAAATCCCGGTGACAGGTTCCCTTTAACTATAATTTACCTGTTGTCACATGTCTGTGCAAGAAGATAATGTGCAGGCTGACCTCCGCTGACCCCCTGCGGCAGCCGCAGCCGGTCCCAGCGCAATACCAACTGCTGCAGCACCAAGCTTAATGCCTTTAACTATACCTTATTATTTTGGGGCCCCCTGGTTCCCACAGTATTCTGGAGAGGTTCATACTTTAAGGGACTTTTAAAGAAAAAATGCTTGCTGTGTTCAGATTGTACCCTGTATCCCCAGAACAGCAGATGGAGATTCTCCTTGCACAATTGGAAGGAGCTTCTCTCAGAGAAGGGAAATCGTGGCCAAGCTCAGAGAAGAGGACACTGGAGTAGATATTTGAATGTATCTACACCACCTTTGAACCCAGGACCGTGTCAGAGGTCAAGATGAGGTTCTTCAGCAAGAAACAGCAAACAGGTGGGTCACTCAGAGACTTTGCATCATCTTTGCAGGAAGCCCTTAGAGCTGTTGTACAAGTAGACCCCCGTGAGGCAGAGAATCAGGACAAAACCCTGAAAGAGCAATTTATTGACGGTGTCAATACAATTTAAAGACCCAACTAAGAATGTTAGCCGCCCAGCACCCAAATGCTGCTTTCTTAGACTTCAAAGAATTAGCTATCAGTATATTGGGAAAAGGTTCACCAACAGAACCCGTTGGATCCGCTGTAGTGCCAGCAACACAGCCGGTCACCCCAGTCAAACCTTTACCTGTCGTCAGTCAGGCAACCCAAGCCCCAATTCCTGACGCAGTTGCTGCCCTTACTGAGCAAGTCCAATTCCTGACAAAAAGTCTGGAGAAAGTTCACAAAAAATTGGAACAATGGGGAAAGCCACTATTGCTGGAGGATGAGAAACCTGTGTCCAAAAGGCTCTTCTCCCCTGATTATAAAGAGACTTATTCTAGAAATTCAGGCGGACGCCCACCTGACCGCATCAGTACCCCTAAGCGGCCTATCTGCACATACTGTCACAAGCCAGGCCATACTGAAGCCACCTGCTGGCAGTTAAACGGGCGACCCTCGAGGTCAAGGACCACCCCTCAGGAGGTAAATCAATAGGTCCAGAAGATCCCTATTGGATGCCAAGATATGTAGGATCCCGTCAAGAAGTTAAACTTCAAATAAATGGAGTTTCTTTTGTTGCCCTAGTTGACACAGGATCCCAAGTCACTACCATCCAACAAACTGCATTTGAAAAATACTGGGACTAAAATCAGCTTTCCCAGCCCCCAGAATCCTGGCTGAGTCTCATAGCCAGTAACGGCAAACCTGTACCAATACTGGGTTACTGGGAACCTACCATTCAAGTAGGAGGAACCTTCCTATCTAGAGTTGAGCGGACACCTGGATGTGCGGGTTCGGCAGGTTCGGTCGAACTTGAAAAAAAAAAGACCCCGAACCCCATTGAAGTCAATGGGGACCCGAACTTTTGGGCACTAAAATGACTCTAAAATAGTCCTGGAAAGGGCTAGAGGGCTGTAAAAGGCATCAAAATGTGCTTAAGAGCATGGCAACTGTTCTGCTAACAAATGTGGATAGGGAAATGACTTAAAATAACATAAAATACAGAAAAATTTAAAATAACAATCTGGATCTAGGAATAGGAGGTTGAGGAGGCGGTGATGGGTGGATGTGGGGGTGTAGGTGGAGGCGGCAGTCAAGGAGGAATAGGTAGCCAACACAGATTTGTGTTATTTTTTATTTTTTTAATGGGGTATCCCCCAAAATATTGGGACATATAACAAAATAAAACAAAGAATAAGTGCACTTGAGTACAAGAATGGATGGTTGAGGCTGGTATAAAAGTCTATTCTGCACAAGGTACGGACAAGTCCTGTGGGATCCATGCCTGGTTCATTTTAATAACCGTAAGCTTGTCCACATTGGCTGCGACCTGTGATAATGCTCTCTGCTGTGCTAAACACACGTTCACACTATACACTGGCTGCAGGGCAGGTCAGCACCTCCAAGGCTGACAAAGCTTTTCCACATTTTGGACATGCTAACCCTGCCTTCTCAGGTGCTGGCGGTGCCCCAGCTGCGTTGGCAACCTCTTCCTCCTTCTCTGCCTTCGCCTTGTGCTTCTACTGTGCCCCCGCTGTCAGGTTGGAATGCTATCAGCGTGCGCTTGTAGTCGCGCATCTTCCGATCAGTTATAGATGTTTTCAATAAATTTAGTTCCCTGTTAGCAATGCAGAGCAGGGGTTCATTCACAGCAAAAGGGGGTACATGTCACCCAGCAATAGAACAAAGGATTTTGAGAGATTTAGGCCCCTGTCACCCAGGCACAGCAGGGGTTCATTCATAGCAAAAGGGGGTTCATGTCACCCAGCAATACAACAGAGCATTTTGAGAGATTTAGGCCCTTGTTACCCAGGCACAGCAGGGGTTCATTCACGGCAAAAGGGGGTTAATGTGACCCAGCAATAGAACAGACGATTTTGAGAGATATAGGCCCCTGTCACCAGGCTCGGACTGGCCCACAGGGGTACAGGTGAATCCTCCGGTGGGCCCCTATCTCCAACCCCCTACACAAGTGGCACATAACACAGTAGACTGACTGTGGCGAAAGCCACTTCGCCACAGTGTTTTGGAGGGGGCTGTTTGCCAGCCTCCTGCCCCAGGATTACGGCCCTTTGAGATACTTTTGCTAACTTTTAAACCCCTGAACCTATTCAAGTGAATTTTGGATAGGTTTGTCCCCAAGTTATACTGTTTAAATTGATGTAAGTTATATATATGGACCATGTAACCTCACAAAGTTGTAACAATTTATAATAAGTGTAACGTGTCAGCTTGGGAGGAATATGCCGAGTGTGTTTCTATTGTCCCATTGTGTTTTTAAATGGTGATGTCTGTCCTGTTGTCTGTCCTGTTGTCTCCACATGTGTATTTGCGATCTCCCCTTTGTCCTGAGATAATTGGATTGCCCTCAGTTGTCTCCGGGACAGAGAGGAGGAAACCATGATGCATTGTGGGGATGTGTTGTATCTGTTCTGTGTCGCAGTCTCCCTTCTGGTCCTCTAGGGGGCGTGAACGATTGGCTGCTGTACTTGCATTGTGTGTGTTGTAAGATATTGATTGGTTGTATTTCAAAACCCTGTGGGCAGTACTGTGTGTGGATTGTGAATAAAATAGGCTGTATGCCCCAGGACAGGCAGTTCCTGTTTTAACCCTCAAGGTGAAGTGTCGTCTCATTCTTGGGGGAGGATTTATTGCATGCTGTCCCAGTTTGACTGCTAGGAGCGTAAACCTATTCGTATGGTTTCCTATTCAACTGTCTACAGCATTCATATGCTTGAAGAGGATTTATATGCTGCTTCGGTTCGGTGATTGTGGTGTCTGCCAGAGTGCTTGGAAACCTCAGGAAAACGCTAGGAGCATCCAGCAACGGAGGTACTCAGTCGGGGTGCCAGGTGATCCGTTACACTGACTACACTACATACATGTATTCAATGTACAGCACCTCCACCAGCCAGTGTTCATAGAAAAAACATGTTGGATTAGTTATTATAGTTGAATGTATCCATACGGTGGGCCCCCATAATACATTTTACTGGTGGGCCCTAGGTACCCCAGTCCGACACTGCTTGTCACCCAGGCACAGCAGGGGTTCATTCACGGCAAAAGGGGGTTCCTGTCACCCAGCAATTCAACATAGGATTTTGAGAGATTTAGGCCCCTGTCACCAAGGCACAGCAGGGGTTTGTATACTCCAAAAATGGTAAAATGGCACCCGACAATTGAAAAAAGGAATTTTTTCAATTTAGGGCACTAAAATTGGCACTTTTTTTTTTTTTTTTTTTTTTATTAAAATGGCTCTAAAATAGTCCTTGAAAAGGCTAGAGGGATCTAAAAGGCAGTAAAATGTGCTTAAGAGGATGGCAACTGCTCTTCAAACAGCATAAGAGATTGCTGCATGACTTGAGGCTCAGACAGGTTCCCCGATATGCACTGGGGTGATGTGACAGACTGATGGGCATGGGTTTCAGGCGCCACCTGTGCGCTTTGTGCAGAAGACTGGGTGGGAGATAATGTGAACGTGCTGGATCCACTGTCGGCCACCCAATTGACTAGTGCCTGTACTTGCTCAGGCCTTACCATCCTTAGAACGGCATTAGGCCCCACCAAATATCGCTGTAGATTCTGGTGGCTACTGGGACCTGAGGTATGTTCAGTAGGATGTGTAGCTGTGGCAGAACGGCCACGTCCTCTCCCTGCACCAGAGGCTCCACCAACACTACCACCACGACCATGACCGCGTTCCTTATTAGATTTTTGCCTCATAGTTAGCATTTACAAAGCAAAGTAAAAAGTGGTTAAGTCTGTTAAAAATAATTAACCGCCAATAAAAACCCTGATGTAGGGTATTGCACTCAATTTTTTATTTCTTTTTTACTCTATATGACAGCGGTATTTGTGGCCTAAATGTGACAGTCACCTATGCATGTGTAATCACAGATGTGCAGTATATGAAAAAAAGTTTTTTTTTTAACAGTAACCTAATAGCCGTATTTGTGGCCTAAATGTGACAGTCACTTATGCATGTGTAATCCCAGATGTGCAGTATATTAGAGGGTTTTTTCACCCTAACCAAAAAGCTGTATTTCTATCCTAAATGTGACAGTCACTTATGCACGTGTAATCCCAGATGTGCAGTATATCAGAGGCTTTTTTTCACCCCAGTATGCCAAAGCCGTATTTATGGCCTAAATGTGTCACGGATGATGTTGCAGATAGCTGGAAGTTATGAATAAACGTCCGACTGGCTTCATCCCAAACTAAGGAGCATATAGGTGACCCCTATAAAACCCTAAGAGATCACCCTGACTGCTAAGCACATACAAGGGTCTCAAAGGTAGACTATTGTTTGCCCACGTACCTGTGTGACACCTGAAAACCCTGTAATAGTGAGGGGACACACGACCACCAGCTCCCTGCACTTCATACGGAGGGAGTCAGGGTCACCTAGAATCAAGCCAGCAAGGAAACACAATACATGAAAGGACTTATCTGAACAAGCAGCAGCAGAAGCCTCCAGCAGTGAGCACTTCAATCCAGGAAGTAGTATAAACCGCAAATTCAGGCAGTATGGGATGGAATATAAAGGAAAGAGGATTCGTCTAAATAGGTGACACCTGGGAGAAGGAAATGAGATGAGAAAGTGAAACCAAAATAAAGAACATCATGCAAGAGGTAGAGAAGGACGTCTGTCAGACCTTCTCACAGAACTGGCGGTGACGAAATGTGACAGTCACTTATGCACGTGCAATCCCAGATATGCAGTATATCAGAGGCTTTTTTCAACCCAGTATGCCAAAGTTGTATATATGGCCTAAATGTGACAGTCACTTATGCACGTCTAAACCCAGATCTGCAGTATATCAGAGGGTTTTTTCACCCCAGTAAGCAAAAATATGTATTTCTGCCCTAAATGTGACAGTCACTTATGCACGTCTAATCCCAGATGTGCAGTATATCAGAGGGTTTTTTCACCCCAGTTAGCAAAAATGTTTTTCTGGACTTGCAGACATGCAGATAGCCTATGCTGGTGCACTTTTGTTGCATAAAATGGCTGCCGATTTGTATTCATATTGACAAACTGAAGTAAAAAAAAGTTTTTCAGCAGTAGTTGGCTCAGGCCAGGCTAAAAAAATTGTGCACTGCACTTGCAAAACACTTTCTGTAGATCGGTGAGTACATAAACCAGTTTTTGATAAGATTTCTCCCTGATCTCTCCCTCACAGCAGCTGCAGCCTCTCCCTATACTAATCCGAGCAGAGTGACAGGCGGCGCTACGTGACTCCAGCTTAAATAGAGGCTGGGTCACATGCTGCAGTTGGCCAATCACAGCCATGCCAATAGTAGGCATGGCTGTGATGGCCTTTTGGGGCAAGTAGTATGACGCTTGTTGATTGGCTGCTATGCAGCCTTTCAAAAAGCGCCAAGAAAGCACCGAACCCAAACTTTTATGCAAATGTTAGGGTCCGGGTGCCGAAAAACCTAAAGTTCGGTACAAACCCGAACTTTACAGTTCGGGTTCGCTCAACTCTATATATGAAGAAAAGTTGAAGTTAATAAAGAAGTTATTTGAAGCATTTGGTGTGCTCTTTAAACCTACTGTTTCCATAGAACTGCGCTAGAGGAATTACAGAGTAATAGACAGTCTGGTTAGACTAAAAGTCAGAGATACCAAAATTCTTCTAATGCCACAGCGCAATAGGCATTTGGAACAGGAGCAGATGGACATGCTTCCTCACTCCCGGCTTGTCAAGCTAACTCTTCCTCTTCACAAGAAGTCAGACCACCCCACTCCTATCAAGAGGGATGGGGAGAATTTAGTGATTTGCTCCATTCCCAGTGCCACCCATATGCCACCTGCTGGTGTCACAGTGCATAGCATGTCAAAAACAGTACACTACAAACCCAAACTTTGCATATACCCGTGTGGTACTGCACACGCCTTGCACCCATCTGATACTGTGACATCAAAGCCACCCCAACTACCGTCAGGCCGCAGCCTCAGAACCAGGGTTTGCCCCGAGGGAAGAAAGGGTGTTTCCTCTACTTTCACTGGACAGACCTAGGGGGCAACGATGTGAGGAAAGCCTCCATGATTGATTGTGACAGAGGCATTATCACTCCCATCCTCGACTTCAGCTCCTCAGAGACTTGTTGCAATGTCATCAAGGACACAGGCATGTGAATGAGGCCTTAGGAAAGTGTTTTTTAGCCCATAAAAGGTGAATGCAATAATAATAATTTTACTAATAAAATAATGCAATTCCCTTAAAAAAATTACATAGCTTTTAAAGAGGTTGTCCCAGAATGAGAATACATATTCACAGGATACATGATGTGTCTCATCATAGGGGGTCCAATTGCTGGGACTACCACCAATGACGAGAATGGGGTCTGGTGTCCGCCATGTGAATGGAGCTGCAGCGCACATGACCAACTGAAGCTGGGATCCCTGTTCTCCTCATCAGTGAGACCATCACCTACTGGTTAGACCATCACCAAACAGATGTTTATCACCAATCCTGTGGATAGCTTATGAGTTCTCATTCTGGGACAAACCCTTTATGATTTTAGTGTAGATAAAATGGTTGCTTCTTCATAGACACTCTTTAATATGAGAGCTGCTGCAGTCATCAGCAGATCTCAAACAGGTCATTTTGCAGGGAAAATGTTGGCCAGCTGTAGATTCTGCCTGTGGTGGTTGTTGTAGGAGAAATCTAGTATTGCATAGATAAATCGTTGTCCATGTGATGTATAGATGGCCCTGGTTTGCTCCTATCTGCTGTCCTCTTTCACTCATACAAAGGGGTCCATAAACGAAAAAAAAACCTTCTCTATGATGTCCATATGTCCTAAAGATACGTATAGACAGGCATTATACTTATGGGACAACACCTTTAAGTTTTTAGGTCACCTATAATGCTCTTCCTGCCGCTCCACCACCAAACCGGAAGGTAGGACAGCAATTGGCTGTTCCAGTTCATACACACGAGTAACTTTGAATCACAAGGTTAATTTTTCCAGCAATATCACAAAGACTAATATCGTTAGATTTCATTGGTCTGAGCTACTGGATTCCATTTGTATGTTAAGCAAATTTACGTTTTAATACAGTAAATTACAAGTCACCATTGAAAAGCCTTTATAGTTATATTAAATCTACTTTACAAGGTCGTAAAAGCTTTTGCTAAATGGATGTGTGCCAACATTTCGATAAGTCTGTTTGCTTTTTCTTGTAACTTCACTTATTATGGATGATTTACTTAAATGTTAGCAGTGTTATGTTTGTTTATTTCCCGTTATTTATGTAGCACCAACGTAGTCTGTAGATCTGTACCGAGATTGTAATCACTCCCACCAGTCACCTTGAGTTTAGTCAGGGGTGTACCTAGCTTTTCTGCTGCCTGAGATGAAAATTTAAACGGCCCACCACTCATGCCAAATTCTCAACCTAACCCCTTCCCTCCCGTTAAAGGAAATCTGTCACCAGGATAATCGCTATTGAAGTAAAGCCATAGTCTAATAGCAATTAGTACCTTATTTCCAGGTGTGCCTTTGTTCCAGCAATAGATGTTTTTGAGCCTCTGAAAATCCAGTTTTAGTATAGAAATGAGCCAGTAAGGTGCCCAGAGGGGCATCATTCTTGTAGGAAGGAGCCCAGACACACCTCCTGCCACAATGTCCACCCACCCCTCCTATATCACATTCAAGCCATGAATCTGCCCCCCCTTTTCCCTGCTCCCAGCATGAGGGCATGCCTGGGCTCCTTCCTGCAAGAGTGATGCCCCTCTGGGCACCTTACTGGCTCATTTCCATACTAAATAAACTGGATTTTCAGAGGATAAAAAACATCTATTGATGGAACAAAGGCACATCTGTAAATAAGGTACTAAATTCTATTAGGCTATGGCTTTACTTCAATAGTGATTATGCTGGTGACAGATTTCCTTTAAAAAAAAAATATAGTAAGCAGCACTACACACTCCACTATTGGGTAAAACATATAAAAAATTCAGGTACCAGATATAGTGGTCTAGGATGGTGCCAGCGGCAGGAGATCCAGGCTACGGATCCCTTGAGATAGTAGAATATATAAATCTCCACAGCTCTCTTCAATTTGTGCAAAAATCTGGTTCTTCTATTCAGTCAGCAGCATACAATTGCGACGTTTTGACTTAAGGTCTTTATCAAGCAATGAGATACGTCCCTTATATAACCATAGAAGTGATGTACTAAGTGCCTCCCCTTTAGGGGGTGTGTTCACATAATTCCATAAATTAGCATATCCCTAGACACATTCTAAATAGACAGTGATCATATGGGTGTTAATATAGTGAATAATCAAAGATACACTTTCAGGACGTGAGCGTCCATGTGTCTCCCAAGGTGCTCTTAACCTAAGTCAGAAAAGTGCCTAGATTTGGTGTTCTCCGAATCCAGCTGCGCAGGGGCCGACTATCACGTGGAAGGGGGCGGGCAGTGTAAATCAGCCAATCATGGAGCACCGTGTCAATGGAAGAGCGTGACGTCAGTTATTGCCATGAAGATAGGCAAAAGAAGATATTCTCCCAGGGCAGGCTCCACCCTAAAATCGAGTGAGCCAATCAAACTTAAATAACATCACAAGTTGCTAAGCAGACTAGTGTGATGCAGCAAATGCTTCTATAACCAGTGTGATACAGCTATTGCTTCTATAACAATCCCCTGTAAAGATAGAGATCATCTGTTGCATGGCATTAATCATCCACAGATCTGCAATAACCAATTACAGACATGTGGGTGAAAGGGACCAGAAGGGGTTATAGATCATCCTATACATAGATTGTCAAGTAAACTTGCCTTAGCCGGAGATTACCCGGTAGGGGGAGATCATTATTTAAATGACACTCATCCATATCCTGACACTCATCCCAGTTTTTGTAACCGAGGCACACCCCAGGTGTAGAATCATCATTTAGGTGACCCTAGACCTTTTTGGGAGTGCCCCAGAGACCATTCATGCAGATCACTTCATAGCTCAATGGGGTGCATCCATATTTGTGGATTCAACCCCCAGGAAACTAGAGTATGAGCTCATCGCACATATATCCCCCATTCAGGTCATCATTTTGATGACAAACCAAATGGTAGGCTGTAGGTGCAAAGACTCAATCGTTCAGTCAGCAGTTCCGATCAACCTGTAGCTTATAATAGCTCACCCTCTGGAAGTGCCACAATAAAGGAGGATCTCCTGGAGGAATAGTAGAAGGCCCTAATAAAATTGGCTGAAGGTATCTGCACATTCGGAATTAAAAGAGCACGACGACATAGCACAAGAGTAAGGGAGTCCTTGTCTTCACATGGAGTATCACCTGTGAGAAATAAAATTAAAAATCCGCAATAGAAAAGATTACACAACAACGATTAATTGTTGGGCACAAAACCTAAATGGTTACAAACTACGGACGGGGGGGGGGGGGGGGGGGGCGGAGATCTACTAGATAGACACCACTAGGCGAAATTGTTCAGTCCAAAATCCCTTAGGTTCTAAAGTGTCCAATTTAAAAATCCATTTTAGTTCCAGTTTTTTCAACATAGATTCACGGTCACCAACACTGCGGGGTTGAGGAACCCCATCGATCAAAAATCTCAACTGGGAGATACTATGTCGGTACTTGGTAAAATGCTCAGAAACTGGCAGTTGAAGAACAGAGTTGCGAATTTTTGATTTGTGTTGGGTAATTATTTTCTTGATTTCCTGGGTAGTTTCTCCTACATACAATAAGCCGCAAGGGCTTTGAAGAATATAGATCACAAAGGAAGAGCTACAGGTATAGTAATGTTAGATATGATATCTGGCCCCTGTTTGGGGATGTACAAACAAATTTCCCTTGATCATGCTGCTACAGTGACAGCAATCCAGTATTTTTGCTCAATATTGGCCGTGGTATGTGTAAGTCCGCGTGTACCAACCTGTCCGCCAAATTAGTAGTTCTCCTGTAGGAGAGTAAAGGAGAGGGAGGGGGGGTTGAAATTCTGGAATATCAGGGAATGCTTGAGTAAGTATCCTCCAGTTCTTTTTAACTATAGCTGCAACTCTGATGCTAAGGGGGGTATAGCTGGTGACAAAGGGGATTCTATGGGTTTCCTTCTTAGGTCCTCTATTTGTCAACAATTCATGTCTTGTTATAGCCCCACTACGTTCCTAATGTCTTTTGACCAATTTTGAGGGATAGCCTCTCTCTGCGAATATCCGACCCATGTTCTCTAGTCTAGTCTGAATATTCTAGTCCTTGCTCACAATCCTTCTAACTTGTAGAAATTGGCTTTAGGGTAAGGACTCAATCATCCCTCGTGGATGTGAACTTTTAAAGTTGAGGATGTTGTTCCTATCCATTGTCTTAACAAATAGATCAGTTTGTAATGTGTCTCCTACTGGATATACTAACGTACTGTATCTAGGAATTGAAGTTTCTCGGTGGAACAAGCAACGGTGAATTGTAGTTCAGGCTGGATGCTATTTAGGTAGATGTTATATTACTATAACATCTCCTCTGAACCCGTCCAGATAAAGAAAATATCAATAATGTATCTCATTCAGCCTTTCACATTGTGGAAGAAGCTGGATGGATACACGTGGGTCTCTTCAAAGTGTGGCATTAAAATATTTGCATACGCCGAGGCCACATTGGACCCCATGGCGGTCCACGGCATTGTATGTAGAAATCATTCTTAAAAAAAGTAATTACATGTTAGGATGATTTCCAAGAGGGACAAGAAAAACGGTATTCTTCGTTGGGTATGACTAGAATTGCGTAATGTGTTGTGCTGCTGTAAGCCGTGTACCAGGGTGGGCTCCCCAGGATACAGTGAAGTCACAGACAAGGAAAGCTACACTGACACCAGCTTTATATGCAAGAACAGAAACTTTACTTTGGAAATAATAATAACACAAGTACAAACAGAAATACAGTAGTTGTTGAAGTTGTCGTCCTCGGCAACTCTCCCCATACAAACTCATCCTGGGCATAGCGCTGTGGAGGCACACCAGCATTGGGCCTCGCTGACCGTCTCAGATTGAGGGTCTCAGAAGTACTGGGGACATCAGGCATATTTGACAAGAGAGGAGCTGTTGAATGTTCAGCATTGCACCTGGGTGGCAAACCTGTCACAGCCGGAACCTCTGTGGACACCTGGGCAAGGACAACCCACCATTTCTCCTCCTTCATCTGAGGGACTTTCCTCCATACTCTGAGCGTGAGGAGGCACCTCCTCCACGCACACCGGCTCATCAAAATTGCAACGTCTCAACATATTGCGGTTTAAGTTCTGTGAGGTTCCCCCTGTCCATACTGGCTCTACCTCATAGACCGGAATAGCTGGGTCTACCCTTCTCTTCACCGTGTATGGAACTGCCTCCCACCGTCTATGTCATGCCCCACTCTGACGATGTGCGGAGGTCGGCCAGGATAGCAGCACGAGTTTAGTGGTTGCTTTGGAGCCGTGCTGGATCCGCCTCTCATCAGGTGCACTGGGTGGGGTCATTAGTTTAAATAGCACACTGCCCAGTGCCTTGAGCGGATTATACTGTTCATTTGGTCTGGGAAGCTTGGAGGGAAGGTTGGCTGTCAGTTCCTGCTCTCAGAGATAAGTGTCATTTCTAGTTCGGTTGTTTGTGTCTTCTATTCCATCCAGGTTCTGTGCGAGCAGACTGCTCCTATCTCCCCACTTCACCAACTTAGGGAGTTCAGAGTTTTGTCAGCCCAGGCTGGAGGACACAAGCACACCTACCTTCAAGATCTGCTTGTGGGCTGAGCAGTGCAGGGAAAGAGGTCAGGGATAAGCTAGGAGGTGACCCTTCCCCTGTCTCTCGTCCAGAGCCTGGTTGGTGTGTTATCTTTTGTACAGACTGCACGTCCGTTGTGACATTATAATCCGCCATACTGTGACTGCCATTGCTCAGCGCTTTTGTGATGGCGTCAATTGATGCACTGGTTGACCATATGCAGGGTTTATCCCTGGAGGTTGCGGATCTGCGTAGTTCGGTCACACAGTGTCACAGGGTGCTGGCAGCAGGTACAGGTCAAATTGTTGGGGAGCCTAAAGTCGCTCTTCCTGAGAAATTTGCAGGGGGTACTGATGATTTTTTCCGCTTCAAAGAGTCATGTAATTTGTACTTTCGATTGTGCCCATTTTCTTCAGGTAATGAAGATCAGAGGGTGGGTATCATCATGTCTTTGCTTAAAGGGGACGCGCAATCTTGGGCTTTTTCTCTGCCGCCCGGTTTTCTGGCCCTCCGGTCGGTGGAGAAATTTTTTAAAGCCCTGGGATTGATTTAAGATGACCCAGATCGAGTTTCGATGGCAGAATCAAAATTACGTAACTTACTACAGGGTAAACATACGGCTGAGGTTTACTGCACAGAGTTTAGGAGGTGGGCTACTGAGTCGGGGTGGAACGACCCCGCGTTACGTAGTCAGTTTTGTCAGGGGTTATCTGAAAGGTTGAAAAATGCCCTGGCTTTTCATGAATACCCAGATACTTTGGAGAATGCAATGCCTTTGGCTATACGTTTGGATAGACGTATCAGAGAGAGGTGTAAGGGTCCCTCTGTGCAGGGGATTCCTCCCGCGTGCGGTTTTGTTTCACCAGCTGCCCAGGGTAATATTGCTTGTTACTCTGGGGCAGGGGAGGAACCCATGCAGTTAGGTCAGATATCTGGCCATTCTGATTGTGCACTTTTCGAAAGTCTCTACTTTCTATTGTGGGAAGAGGGGTCATTTTATTTTTTCTTGTCCTTATGTTAAACCACATGTGGAAGAGAAAAAGAAAAAAGAAAAAAAAACTCCCCTCACACTTGGTAGTATGAATGGTGTGGTGGAGCAGACGGGTATGCAAGCTCCCTGCAGTTCCCGTTTTCTCCTTTCAGCTATGGTGGCGCTAGAGTCTAGAAATGTGTTTGTTGATGTTTTCCTTGATTGTGGTGCTGGGGTAAATTTAATTGACTTTCTTTTTCTTCAGGGCCTGGGACTAAGTACTTGCACGTTAGAGAACGAGATTTGTGTTTTTGCAATTGATTCTTCCCCTCTTTCTCAAAGGAGCTTTACTCACATTGTTCATGGTATTCATTAAAGGGTGGGTGATTCACATGCTGAGATTATTTCTTGTTTTGTCATGAAGGATTTGTCAGCTCCTATAGTGTTGGGGTTGCCATGGTTGTCTAGACATAACCCAATTATAGACTGGCAAGCGAGACAAATCATTGGTTGGAGCAAGTTTTGTTCGGATAATTGTCTTGTCACATCTATGTTTATTACGGCCTTGCCTTAGTATCTCTCGGATTTTTCGGATGTCTTTTCGGAGGGTGGGGCTCAGGAATTGCCCCCTCATCGAGACTATGATTGTCCGGTGAATCTCATTCCGGGGGCCAAGTTGCCTAAGTCTCGGCTTTACAACCTCTCTCAACCCGAGAGAAAGGTCATGCGAAAGTATGTCGCCGAGAGTTTGGCAAAGGATCATATCAGACCATCTAAGTCTCCAGTGGCAGTAGGTTTGTTCTTCGTGAAGAAGATGGATCACTGAGACCGTGTTTGGATTTCCGGGAGTTGAACCGTATTACAGTCTGGGATCCATATCCCCTGCCTTTGATCTCTGATCTTTTTGATCAGATTGTTGGAGCCAAGGTGTTCTCCAAGTTGGATTTGAGAGGAGCATACAATCTGATCAGGATTAAGGAGGGGGATGAGTGGAAAACGGCCTTCAATACGCACAAGGGTCATTTTGAGAACCTGGTAATGCCTTTTGGGTTGACGAATGCGCCAGCGGTATTTCAGCGATTCGTCAATGATATTTTTCATCACTTGGTAGGGAGGTTCGTAGTAGTTTACCTGGATGACATCTTAATTTATTCTCCTGATCTGAAGACCCATCAGGATCATGTGAGACAGGTTTTGACGATCCTTCGGGAGAATAAGTTATATGCTAAACTGGAGAAATGTTTGTTTGCGGTGCAAGAGCTTCCGTTCTTGGGATACATGCTTTCTGATTCCGGTTTTCGTATGGACCCTGAAAAGGTCCGGGCGGTTCTGGAGTGGGACCGACCGGAGAATCAGAAAGCTTTGATGCGGTTCTTGGGGTTTACGAATTATTATAGAAAATTTATTTTGAATTATTCCACCCTAGTCAAACTTCTTACTGATATGACCACAAAGGGTGCTGATGTCTGGTCGGATGAGGCATTGCAGGGCTTTTCGGCTATTAAGGAGCGTTTTGCGTCTGCTCCCATTCTGGTACAGCCGGATGTATCTCAGCCATTCGTGGTGGAGGTTGATGCATCAGAGGTGGGGGTTGGGGCGGTGCTTTCGCAGGGTTCTTCTCCTGGCAAGTGGGTCCCGTGTGCCTTCTTCTCCAGGAAGCTCTTGGTCGCCGAGAGGAATTATGATGTTGGAGATAGGGAGTTGTTGGCTATCAAGTTGGCCTTTGAGGAATGGTATCACTGGTTAGAGGGGGCGTCTCACCCCGTTACGGTGTATGCAGACCATAAGAATTTGGCCTACCTGCAATCTGCCAAACGGTGGCCAGGGTTACGTAAGAGTATTGAGAATTACGTGACAGCTTGTGAAACCTGCGCTCTGTCAAAGGTTGCTCATACTCCGCCTGGTTCACTTCTTCCATTGTCTATTCCATCTCGTCCTTGGACACATTTGTCCGTGGACTTTATTACGGACATGCCGAGTTTCTCCGGGAGAACAATGATTTTGGTGGTAGTCGACAGTTTCAGTAAAATGGCTCACTTTATACCACTAACGAGTCTGCCTAACGCTAAGACTCTTGCGCAGATCTTTGTGGATAATATTGTGAAATTGCACGGTATTCCTTCAGATGTGGTCTCTGATAGGGGCACACAGTTTGTCGCCAGGTTTTGGAGGGCGTTCTGCTCTCGGCTTGGCTTTCAACTTTCTTTCTCGTCGGCTTTTCATCCACAGTCGAATGGTCAGACGGAGCGTACCAATCAAAACCTGGAGACCTACTTGAGGTGCTTTGTGGCTGAGAATCAGGAGGACTGGTCCTCATTCTTGTCCTTAGCAGAATTTGCATTGAATAACCGTAGGCAGGAGTCCACGGGTATTTAGCCATCTTTTGGCGCATACGGTTTCCATCCTCAGTTTGGTACCTTGTCTGGGTCTGGTTCCTCCGGATGCCAGAGGAGGAGAGATTCTCTTCTGCCTTGTCCTCTATCTGGCGGAGGATTCAAGGGAATTTGGAGAGGATGGGTGAGAGGTATAAACGAATGGCTGACAGGAGACGTGTGACTGGTCCGGACCTGTGTGTGGGTGATCTGGTGTGGTTGTCCACTAAGAATATCAAGTTGAGAGTGCTATCTTGGAAACTGGGTCCAAGATTTGTTGGTCCATATAAGATTTCTGCGGTGATCAATCCGGTGGCGTTTCGGCTGGATCTTCCGCAGACTTGGAGGATCCATGATGTCTTTCACAGGTCTTTGCTAAAAAAAATGATAAACCGGTGGTACAAACTAAAAAGACAGGGTGGCATTAGCAGGAGGTGCTCAAACCCACATGCAGTCGTGCATATATACAGGGGAGCAAATCCTGCACTTGTGGCCCGTTGCTAATGGGGTTCCCCAGCAATAACAAATATAACAAAACAATAACAAATACAGGTGCACTCTGCAGTCTCACTAAACCCTCAAACTGATTTTAAAATTGAGAGATTAGTCAACATGTCCTACAGTGTAGAACATGTCTAAGCCCGGGCTCGGGCTACTTGAGAAACCTTGACGTGGTGCCCGGGCTTAGACATGTTCTACACCGTAGGACATGTTGACTAATCTCTCAATTTTAAAATCAGTTTGAGGGTTTAGTGAGACTGCAGAGTGCACCTGTATTTGTTATTGTTTTGTTATATTGTTAAACCGGTGGTACCATCGCCATTGCCTCCTCCTCCTGTTCTAGTCGAGGGAAACTTGGAGTTCGAGATCTCCAGGATTATCGACTCAAGAGTTCTTCGGGGCTCCCTCCAGTACCTGGTGCACTGGAAGGGATACGGTCCTGAGGAGAGGATGTGGGTTCCGGCGTCAGATGTCAACGCCAGCCGACTGGTGAGGGCCTTTCATAGGTCCCATCCGGATAAGGTTGGTCCGGGGTGTCCGGAGGTCACCCGTAGAAGGGGGGGTACTGTCATGCCCCACTCTGACGATGTGCGGAGGTCGGCCAGGATAGCAGCACGAGTTTAGTGGTTGCTTTGGAGCCGTGCTGGAGCCGCCTCTCATCAGGTGCACTGGGTGGGGTCATTAGTTTAAATAGCACACTGCCCAGTGCCTTGAGCGGATTATACTGTTCATTTGGTCTGGGAAGCTTGGAGGGAAGGTTGGCTGTCAGTTCCTGCTTTCAGAGATAAGTGTCATTTCTAGTTCGGTTGTTTGTGTCTTCTATTCCATCCAGGTTCTGTGCGAGCAGACTGCTCCTATCTCCCCACTTCACTATCTTAGGGAGTTCAGGGTTTTGTCAGCCCAGGCTGGAGGATACAAGCACACCTACCTTCAAGGTCTGCTTGTGGGCTGAGCAGTGCAGGGAAAGAGGTCAGGGATAAGCTAGGATGTGACCCTTCCCCTGTCTCTCGTCCAGAGCCTGGTTGGTGTGTTATCTTTTGTACAGACTGCACGTCCGTCGTGACAGTCCATCCAACTTCCCAGACGGCCGTTTGGCTTTGACCATCACCTGATCACCCGGGACATACCCATCTTTCTGCACTGGTCTTGGGTTAGGGTGTACCACCTGTCCCAGGCGCTCCCCCACAACCTTGTGTACCGCTCTCAGCCGGCGGTGGTGCTTCTCGTGGGGGCTCCATCGGGTTGGGCATGTGGAGATCTTCAATCTCCCGTCCGGCTCGTCCAAACATGATCATATGTGGAGAGTATCCGGTGGTACTGTGTACTCTGTTATAGGCCCACATCAACTCAGGTAGGTACGCGGGCCACTGGGCTTTTTGACTGTCTTCAAGAGTCCGCAGCATCTGAAGCAAGGTGCAATTGAAGCGTTCGCACGCCCCGTTTCCTTGTGGGTGATATGGAGTGGTGCGGGAGCGTTCAATCCCATACAGTTGGTACAGTTAATTCATTAGAGCACCCTGAAAGCATGCTCCCTGGTCAGAATGTATCCTCCGTGGACACCCGAACACCTGTATAAAGTGTTTACAGACAGCTTCGGCGGCCAACTCTGCGGTTTGGTCTCTGATGGGCACAGCCACCACATACTTGGTAAAGTGATCTGTCATGACTAGACAGTACAAGTGTCCCGAGGTAGAGTATCCAATCTGTACATAATCGATCATCAGAAGCCCGATGTTCAGTACTCAACCCACAGGATCGACACTTAAGACATGCTGCGGCCACCATGTCGGACAGATCTGGACAGTATACCAGCCATTGGAGCCAACGTTTTGTCGCTCCCAAAATGAGCTCCCTTTTCATGAGCTTCCCTGGCGGCCTCCAGTCCCAACGACATGGGAATGACAATCTGTTGCCGGTACTGCAGCTCTGACTGTAAGTATATGATCCGGCACAGGAGGCCCTGGGTAATTGTCAGCTTATCCCACTGCCTCAACTTCTGACCCTCTGGGGTCAGGCGGGCTCATTCTTCTGGCTGAGGCCAGATCTTGTTCCGAACCCATTCTTTCACTTTCCACAAGTCCCGGCAGCTATCCTGGACTCTCTCCCAATCAGTCAACGTTTTCCCCAGCACCAGCGTCATTCCAGATGCCACCCCACCTGAATGTGCCACATCGGGGAACAGAGGTAAGCGACCAAGGTCTCCTCATCGGCACTCTGAGTCGACTGTCCTACTGGAACTCGAGAGAGTGCATCGGCTTTGCCGTTCTCCCTACCGGTCCGGAACCTGATGCGGTATTGATACTTAGAAAGCCGGGCCAACCATCTTTGCTCGAGCTTGGCATTCTCCAGGTGTGCCAACGGGTTGTTGTCCGTCATCACGGTCACTTCTGCACCAGTCAGGTACTCTGCAAACCTTTCGATCATGGCCCACACCAGTGCCAGCAGTTCCAGTTTAAAGGAGCTATAGTTATCAGGATTGCGTTCTGACACTCTTAGGGACCGACTCCCATAGGCGATGACTCTGTCCCGTCCTTCCTGAACTTGGGACAATACGGCCCCCAGACCATGTAGGCTTCCATCAGTATACAGCAGGAATGGGGTATCAAACCGCACGTAAGCCAGGATCGGCGCATTGGTCAGCGCCTCCTTCCTTGCTTCAAAGCCGTGCCTCTTAGTAACTTGTTTAACGGGCCCACCAGATGAGCGAATTTGGGTATAAACCTCCTGTAGTAGCCGGCCAGTCCCACGAACGCCCGTACCTCCCATAGCGTACTTGGCCGGGACCACTTCTGAACGGCCTCCACCTTGCTCGGGGCCGATTTTACCCCCTCCTGGGTGACCACATGTCCTAAGTACGCTATCTGCTGTCAGAACAGCTGGCATTTCTTTGGCTTGATCTTGAGCCCATGTCTCATAGCCGTCCCACGACTTGTCGCAGCTTCTGGAGGTGATCTTCAAAGGAAGCCCCGAACATTACTATGTCATCCAGGTATATCAATACTGATTCTAAGTTGAGGACCCCCAGACAGTGTTCCATCAATCGCTGGAATGTCCCGGGAGCATTGGAGAGGCCGAAGGGCATCCGGTTGAGTCCCATAGGTAGAATGAAGGCTGTCTTGGCTTTGTCCTTCTTGGCCACCGGCACCTGCCAGTACCCACTAGCCAGGTCAAGAGTTGAGAAGAACTTTGCTTGGCTTAGGGCTGATAATGACTCCTCAATCAGTGGAAGGGGGTAGGCATCCCGGACGGTCTGAGCATTCAGCTTCCGATAATCCATGCAGAACTGGAGACTCCCGTTTTTCTTCTGCACCAAAAACTTCCAGAGCAGCCCACAGACTTTCTCTCCTGGATCACCCGGTTCTCCAACATGCTGGCCACCATGTCTTTCAGGAAATAATGTAATAATGCATCAGCATATGCGTCTTCGACCAGTAATTTAATCCTTCGCATAAATTTAAATTTGGGACCATGGTCAATCTGGCAGTACACTGATGTATCACTGAGTTGGCATAAACTCTCATGCTCATATTTCTCTGTGTCCATAATGACAATGGCTCCCCCCCTTGTCTGCGGGTTTAATGGGGATATCCCTTCTATGACATAAATTATCAAGGTTTACCCGTTCCATTGTTGTGATGTTAGGCCTATATTTAATGTTAGGAGCCTGATTTTTGAATTTATTAATATCACCTTTAACTAGGGAGATATAAGCTTCCACCACACTATTATTGGAGGGGGGCCTGCCCTGGGAGAATATCTCCTTTTTCCCTATATTCATGGCAACATGACTGATGTCACGCTTTTCCAGTGATGCTGTGCTACATGATTGGCTGATTTACACTGCCCGCCCCCTTCCACGTGATAGTCGGCACCTGTGCAGCTGGATTCAGGGAATGCCGAATCTAGGCACTTTTCTGCCCTAGGTTGAGAGCACCTTGGGAGACACATGGACGCTCACATCCTGTAAGTGAATCTTTGATTATTCACTATATTAACACCCATATGATCACTGTCTATTTAGAATGTGTCTAGGGATATGCTTATTTATGTAATTATGTGAACATACCCCCTAAAGGGGAGGCACTTAGTACATCACTTCTATGGTTATATAAGGGACGTATCTCATTGCTTGATAAAGACTTGAATAAGTCGAAACGTCGCAATTGTATGCTGCTGACTGAATAGAAGAACCAGATTTTTGAACAAATTGAAGAGAGCTGTGGAGATTTATATATTCTAGATTTCCTTTAAAGGCATACTTGGATAACTTTACCATTGGTGTATGTAATATTTTATGAGAATACTGGTGTCTTTAGCGCAGACTGATTATTTACTGTTTATATGAATTTTTCTTATTTGGCTCTTTTTGCCACTGAGCACATAGTCAAAGTGCTCAACACAGTCTATAGTCCACAGTTAGGGAGTGGTGAGCTACAGTGTTCCCAATAGTAATAATTCCCCTGTTGTGTCCCAAAAGTAATAATTAGAGTTGAGCGGACACCTGGAAGTTCAAGTTCGATTGGTTCAGCCGACCCGAACTTGACCCCGAACCCTATTGAAGTCAATGGGTACCCAAACTTTGGAGCACTAAAATGGCTCTAAAAAATCATGGAAAGGGCTAGAGGGCAGCAAAATGTGGTTAAGAGCATTGCAAGTGCTGTGCAAACAAATGTGAATAGGGAAATGACTTAACATAACATAAAATACGTAAAAATATTAATCTTGATCTAGGAGGAGGAGGAGGTCCATATGGAGTAGGAGGTTAAGGAGGCAGTGTAGGTGGAAGTGGAGGAGGAGGTAGCCAACACTTTTTTTTTTTTTTTTGTGTTCAAATTTGGGTACACAAATCACAGAAAAAAATATATAAAACATTCTGCACGATATGATAATGAATGTTGCGGATGTGCATGGCTACATTTATACAATCAAAGAAAATAATGCACTATAATAATAGATGCAAGCATAATGTAACATCCCAGAGTCATGTTACTAATATAGTGTGCTGCTCCTAGTTACCTCTATGTGCAACAGCAGCCGGTGGGAGGAGGAGCACACACACCTATATGTACCACCTTAAATCAAGGTCGCCTATTAGATATGTGAGGCAAAAGTGCACATGAATGCTACGCCCAAAATAGGAGTGTATTCACAAATCAAAGTGCCACTCCTTCAAGACAAGATAAACAAATCACAGAAAAAAATATATAAAACATCCTACACAATATGATTAGGAATGTTGCGGATGTGCATGGCTACATTTATACAATCACAGAAAATAATGCACTATAATAAATGCAAGCATAATGTAACATCCCAGAGTTATGTTACTAAACTCTTTTTCCCCGCTACTATTTGTTGTTAACATGTGCATTTTCTAAGCCTGTTACATGTATTTGCTGTAATTTTCATGTTCACCAGCAGGTGACAGCAATGTGTCAGCAGAGCTTTAGTTCAGTTTAGCACAGTGGTACCCAACCATTTTTGGTCTGAGGGCCACGCTAGACTTGGTATAAATTTTGCGGGCCGGAACCAGGTAGCTTTGCCAGAAAGAAATGCAAACGCTGTTAGGGGGCACATGTGAGCATTACTACTGTGAAGAGGGCACATATCGGGGCATAACTACTGTGAGGGGGCACATATCGGGGCATAACTTTTGTGAGGGGGCACATATCGGGGCATAACTACTGTGAGGAGGACACATCAGGGCATAACTACTGTGAGGAGGGTACATATCAGGGCATAACTGCTTTGAGGGGTGTGAGACAGTGACAGGTCTCACGCAGGTTGGAGGCAAGGAAGGGGTGGATAGTGCGGGCCACACCCCTGTTCCACCACAGGTGAGACAAGCTGGAGGTAATCAGCCTGGCATAAGGCACCTCCCAGAGTGTCAGAAAGGGGGGAGTGTGTTGCCTGTAGACTGAAGGCTCTGTCTGTGTGGCCTCAGCTGGGCTAGGCTGAGGGACCACGAGGCTAAGTGACAGCCTGGAATTTGGGGTACACAGTGACGCCGCCTGCGGTACAAGGGCCACAAGGTCAGAGTCAGGAGGACCACAATCCCCCAAAGGGACTTGCATTTGCTACATCCTGGAGGCTGCTGGGCTAGCTGAGAAAGCTGCATCTTATAACCGTGTCTGAACAGCACTCTATAGGTGAGTCAGGGATTCTGCACTATGTTTAGTTAGAGCCCAGCTGGGCAGGTATTTTTGTATTATGTTTGTTTTGCTAAGGTGCCAAATAAAAGCAAAGTTTGAACCTTAAACTTGGTGTCTGACAAAGATATTTGTGTGAATAACCCCCGGAGAAGAGCTAACCCCCCACAGGTGGCACGAGTGAGCATTACTACTGTGAAGAGGGCACATATCTGGCATAACTACTATGAGCGGGCACATATCAGGGTATAACTACTGTGAGGGGGCACGAGTGAGCATTACTACTGCGAAGAGGGCACATATCTGGCATAACTACTGTGAAGGGGCACATATCTGGGCATAACTACTGTGAGGGGGAACATATCGGAGTATAAAAAACAGCTATTTTTGGCACTTTTTCATTTCAATCCGTTTTTTCCGGTAACAAAGCAAGGGTTAACAACCAAACAAAACTTAATATTTATTACCCTGATACTGCAGTTTACAGAAACGCCACATTTGTGGTCATAAACTGCTGTATCAGTAAAAGGGAGGCCGCAAAAGGAAAGGACCGACATGGTTTCTGGAAGGCCGATTTTGATGGCCTTTTTTTTGACACCATGTCCCTTTTGAAGCCCCCCTGATGCCACCCTAGAGTAAAAACTCCACAAAAGTGACCAATCTAAGAAACTACACCCCTCAAGGTATTCAAAACTGATTTTACAAACTTTATTAACCCTTTAGGTGTTCCTCAACAGTTAATGGCAAATAGAGATGAAATTTCAGAATTTCAATTTTTGGTAACCTTGCCTCACAAAAATGTAATATAGAGCAACCAAAAATCATATTTACCCTAAAAATAATCCCAACAAAACCGCCACCTTATCCCGTAGTTTCCAAAATGGGGGGTTGAAACAGGACACTGTGTAAATAAACCGGTCCATAAAAATCAGCCCTCCTAAAACCAAACGGCGCACCTTTTACTCTACGCCCCGCTGTGTGGCCGTACAGTAGGGTACGGCCACATATGGGGTGCACTGTGAGGAGGGCACATATCAGGGCATAACTGCTGTGAGGGGGCACATATCTGGGCATAACTACTGTGAGGGGGCATGTGTGAGCATTACTACTGTGAAGAGGGCACATATCTTGGCATTATTACTGTGAGGGGGCACATATCTGGGCATAACTACTGTGAGGGGGCATGTGTGAGCATTACTACTGTGAAGGGGGCACATATCTTGGCATTATTACTGTGAGGGGGCACATATCTGGGCATAACTACTGTGAGGGGGCATGTGTGAGCATTACTACTGTGAAGAGGGCACATATCTTGGCATTATTACTGTGAGGGGGCACATATCTGGGCATAACTACTGTGAGGGGGCATGTGTGAGCATTACTACTGTGAAGAGGGCACATATCTTGGCATTATTGCTGTGAGTGGGCATGTGATGTATACATGTGTGTAATGTATGTAGTGCAGTATGTGATGATCACACACTGCACTACATACATTACACACATGTATACATAACATACTGCGCTGTCACCTTCTTCTGCAGGTCTACCTTGATGTCTGGTCTTTAGGCTTCAGTCAGATCCTCCACCGCCATGCTTGCGCCGTGTGCCCGACACCACCAGGAGCTGGCCCCTCCTCCTTTCATCTCCCGCTGGCTTCTCCTACAGCAGGGTGCTCTATCGCTCTAGTGCCAGCCCAATTATACCAATCAGGGGCGTAGCTAGAAATGACTGGGCCCCATAGCAAAAAAATTTGAGCCAGCCCCCTCCCGGATCTCCCACCCCCACATACCTATCGGACCTCCCACCCCTTTCTAGAGCTCCCACCCCAACATCCCCGCACCCCTCCCTGGATCCCCTCATAAGTGTCATCCACAGATCCCCCCCCCGTAAGTGTCATCCACAAATCCCCCCCCCTTGTAAGTGTCATCCACAGATCCCCCCCCCGTAAGTGTCATCCACAGATCCCCCCCCGTAAGTGTCATCCACAGATCCCCCCCGTAAGTGTCATCCACAGATCCCCCCCCGTAAGTGTCATCCACAGATCCCCCCCCCGTAAGTGTCATCCACAGATCCCCCCCCCGTAAGTGTCATCCACAGATCCCCCCCCGTAAGTGTCATCCACAGATCCCCCCCCGTAAGTGTCATCCACAGATCCCCCCCCCGTAAGTGTCATCCACAGATCCCCCCCCCGTAAGTGTCATCCACAGATCCCCCCCCCCCCGTAAGTGTCATCCACAGATCCCCCCCCCCGTAAGTGTCATCCACAGATCCCCCCCCCCGTAAGTGTCATCCACATATCCCCCCCCGTAAGTGTCATCCACATACCCCCCCCCGTAAGTGTCATCCACATACCCCCCCCCGTAAGTGTCATCCACATACCCCCCCCCCCCGTAAGTGTCATCCACATATCCCCCCCGTAAGTGTCAACCACATATCCCCCCCCCTCAGTGTCATCCACATACCCCCCCCCCCTCAGTGTCATCCACAGATATCCTCCCCACCCAGAGCCGCTTCCTAGCTAATTTATTCACTGCACTTGCCTCTGTATAATTGAAGAGAAGCGCCGTAATCTCATACAGACGCACTGGCAGAGGCCAGGAAGACGGTGCATGCGCACTTCGATGCCTCTGCCAGTGCGCCTGTGCGAGATTACGGTGCTTCTCTTCAATTTCACAGAGGCAAGTGCAGTGAATACATTAGCTAGGAGGCGGCGCTGGGCGGGGAGATCGCTTTGCTGCCTGTGCCGTTCGCAGTGCACCCTGCGCTGATAAAGTCCTGTTACTGCGCGGGCAGCATGACACGGCTTCGCGGGCCGCATTTGCCCCGCGGGCCGTAGGCTGGGCATCACTGGTTTAACATATCTAGACTGGAATAGTACATTCCAGTCTAGCTCTCCCCCTCTTTGAGCAGAAGTGGGCTGGCCCATGTCCTGTCTCATGGGGAGGAAAGGAAGTTATAGTTAGTGTGCCAGCCACCCCTGCTAGGGGAAGGTTGGGCAAGTAGGAGATCCCGGAAATAGGGATTCCAAACCCAGAATATTGTCTCGGCTGAGACCAAAGATTACCATTCCCAGCCTGAGCCTTCAGCCTCAGCTGGTTGACAAGCAAGCAGCCACCTCCAGATCTCCAGGAAGAGCCATTCCCTGTGAGCTAACTGTGAGTAACTATCCAGAGACCAGGAGAAGCCAAATTCCTCCTCAGCTAGTCAGTCCCATACACAGCAGAAGATAGACAGAGCAGAAGATATAGATTCCTGCCATATTCTCAAGGCACATGATAGATGCAGAAGAGAAATTGATCCCTGCCATACATTGCCAATACCATTGCTACCAAAACCCTCCATTACTCCTACTAGCAACACACTCATTTATTGCAAGTGAGCCAGGATCCAGGAGTCCAGCCGTACCCAGGTAGGAGACACAGTTGACACTATATCTACTACAAAACAGAGACATTACACCACTCTGGCATTCCTAACCTGGTACAAGAGTTGCAACACCTTAACCTCTTTAGGACACATGACGTACCGGTACATCATGATGTCCTGGTACTTAAGTTTGCTGCGCTTTCAGCAGTTTCTGATCGCGGGGATCAAAAACTTTATTATGCCTAAAATATACATGTTTCCCCCCCCGCACCCCTGAATGATTTTATGATTTTATGTCAGTGGGGTGCAGGGGGGGGCGGGTTGCAGGGGGGGGGGGGGGGCGATCCCCCGCCCGCCTCCCTTTGAATAATCGTTGGTGGCCAGTGGGTATACCAGGGTGTCAGCACATAGCTGACACCCTGGTATAAACGGCTGACATCTGTGATGTGATGTCAGCCGTTTAACCCTTTCCATACCGCGGTCCGTACGGACCGCGGTATGGAAAAGGTTAACAGTAAGAGGGGGCTCCCTCCCTCTCCCATCGGGGGGCTGATTTTACCAGTGTCATGAAGTACAATATGTGATGAAAAAACAATCTCAGAATGGCCTGGATAAGTCAAAGTGTTTGAAAAGTTATCAGCACTTAAAGTGACACTGATCAGATTTGCAAAAAATGGCCTGGTCCTTAAGGTGAAATAAGGCTGTGTCCCTAAGGGGTTAAAGGGCCCTGAGGCTGTACCCTGCGCATGCTGCAATTGGCGTCATGAACAAAAACAATAGACTATTATACACATATCCGGACCCACTGCATAATTTGGCGTCCGTGTAACCGTACCACGGTCCTGCTCTTTGCAATAACATATGGACCCTCACTCTATTGATAAAATTGGGTCCTAAGCTAAACCTGCCTATGTCATTATGCATTTATGTTCAGGAGCGCAGACCCTACACATATAGTATGTTGGCGGTGGATGTGGCGGTTGTTATTATTTATTTTTTTGTTCAAATTTGGGTAGACCCCAAAACATTGGGAAGTATAAAAAATAAGGGATTTCACCCATTATCGCACACCACCAGGCCGGGCTTGAGGCTCACTGGCACCAACCACTCATTGGTCTGTTCCATGCCCATCCACAGCTCCTGCGCAGTGTGGGGTTTGTCCTCCAGATACGTTTCAAAACTGCCTGCTGTTGTTTCCCCCTTGCTGTGCTGAAGTTGGTGGTGAAGGTGTTACACTGACCGGATGAGGAGGCGGTAGAGGATGAGGAAGCGGAATAGGAGGAGGAAGCAACAGGAGGCAAAGAGAAACGCCCTGCAATCCTTGGTGGTGGAAGGACATGCGCTATGCTATACGCCTTAGGCCCAGCCGCCACTGCATTTACCCAGTGTGCTGTTAGGGAGATATAACGTCCCTAACCGTGCTTACTGGTCCACGTATCCGTAGTTAGGTGGACATTGCACAGATGGCGTTGCGCAGTGCACACCTGATTTTGTACCCCATTTGGTTGTGCAGGGAAGGGACGTACTGTGGGACAGCCACCGCCATAAGGCTTTTAAAACTCTCCGTCTCCACCAGACGGAAGGACAGCATTTCAAAGGCCAGCAATTTTGAAATGCTGGCATTCAGGGCCAGGGATCGCGGCTGGGTAGGGGGGTGCTTCTGTAACACCCCAGAGTTGTGTTACTAAACTCTTTTACCCCGCTACAATCTCCTAAGAGCATTAATCTTGTCATCTTATGTAATTTTACATTATATCCTCACAACTGTGCATTGTAAATCTATGTTAAATGTATATTGCTGTAATTTCCATGTTCACCAGCAGGTGGCAGCAATGTTCTGGCAAGGATTTAAGTTCAGTTTAGTATATCTGAACTGGAATAATTCATTCCAGTTTAGCTCCTCCCTCTGTGAGCAGAGTGGGCTGTGCCCATATCCTGCAGCATGGGGAGGGAAAGAAGTTAGAGTTAGTGTAGCCCACCCCCTGCTAGGGGTATGGTGTGTGTTAGGAGCTCCCAGACATAGGGAATCAAGCCAGGATCTTGTCTCGGCTGAGACATTGATCATCATCCCCAGCCTGAGCTCTGCAGCCTCAGCTGGAAGAAGCAAGCAGACAACTCCAGTTCCAGGAAGAAGCATACCCTGTGAAGACAACTGTGAGTAAAGTCCAGAGACCCAGGAGAAGCCATATTCTTTCTCAGCTAGTCAGTCCCCATACAGCAGAAGATACAGTGCAGAAGCCAAATTCCTGCCACAGTATAGATCTAACAAAGCAGACGTCCTTTCCTGCAAGCTCCAGGTACATGAGAGAGCAGAAGATACATTCCTGCTACTCTTACTGCTACTCGTACTAGCACCACACTCAATTTATTGCAAGTGAGCCAGGATCCAGGAGTCCAGCCGTACCCAGTTAGGAGACACCATTGACACCATTATCACCACCATACAGAGACATTACACCAGTCTGGCATTCCTAACCTGGGGCTTGAGTTATAACACCTGTACCCTGCGTATGCTGCAATTGGCGTCACGAACAAAACAATAGACTATTATACCTCTATCCTGACCCACTGCATAATTTCGCGTCAGTACACCTGCATCCTGGTCACTGCACTTCCTCTTTCGCTCCAGTGTTTGGGAGATAGAGAGCTGAACACTTCCATGGGACATTGTGGAGATGCTTGGTGACCTAGGTGGTGTAGTTGCTGGCAGATCCTCTGTTTGCGGGATGGCAGGTGCCACTGTCACTCCAGAGGTGGATGAAGAGGCCGAGACTGCAGCAGAAGAGGAAGCAGGAGGAGCCAGAGACCTTTCTTTGTTTTTGAGGTGTCTACTCCACTGCAGCTCGTGCTTAGCACTTAGATGCCCGGTCATACAGCTTGTGCTCAGGTTGAGAACGTTTCTGCCTTGCTTCAGGCTCTGATTGCACAACGTGCAAACCACTCGTGTCTTGTCGTCAGCACATTGTCTGAAGAACTGCCACGCCAGGGGACTCCTTGGAGCTGGCTTTGGTGTGCTCAGTCTCTTGGTGCGGTGGGCAGTAGCAGGCGTACTGTCTAGGGTACGGCTGCTCCACTTTTGCACCCTGCTCCCTCTTCTGCTGTGCTGATGGCTCTGTGCGACCACCGCCTCTTCCTCTGAACTGCACAGGTCAGTCACATGACCTTGATTCCATGTGGGGTCGAGGACCTCATTGTCCTCCACATCATCTTTCACCCAGTCTTCACCCCTGCCCTCCTTGTCGGTCTGCACACTGCAGAAAGCCATAGCAGTTGGCACCTGTGTTTCGTCATCATCCAAGACGTGCTGTGGTGGTCCTCCCATGTACCATCCTGAAACATAAGTGGTTGGGCATCGGTGCACTCAATCTCTTCTACTTCTGGGGCAGGGCTATGTGGATGGCCCTGGTAAACCCTGCTAGCAGAGTCACCAAAAAGCAGAAGAGACTGCTGCATGACTTGGGGCTCAGACTGCTTGGCTGATTTGCAAGGGACCTCACCCTAGTAGCCATGGGCTGCAGGTGCCAACTATGATCTTTCAGCAGGGGACTGGGTGGGAGACAATGAGAAGGAACTGGAGGCACTGTCAGCAACCCAATCTACTATCGCCTGTAATCCTTCTGGCCTCACCATTCGTAGAGTGGCATTCAGGTAGTGGCGTCGCTAGAGGGGGGCGAGGGGGGGCAATTGCCCCCCCTATGTTGTCCCTTGCCCCCCCGGGTGCCCCCCCGCTGATTCCCCAGAGTGAATACTAATGAGCGCTTCCATTATGGAAGCGCTCATTAGTACCGAAGGACCAGGAAGTGGTGAACGCTCTGTACTCACCACTTCCTGGTCCTCGGCTGTCGGCTGTGCAGGGCTGCGCACAGCGTGAGGGCGCTCTGTGACCTCACGCTGTGCGCGCCAGTTTAGAGCACAGTCGACTGAGGAGAAAATGGCAGGCGGCGTCCGTCCAGGAACAGGAGAGGTAAGTGTTTTTATTTTTTATTTTATAAAAAATGTGGCTGCTGGGGGCATTATGGGGGCTAATAGGAGGCATATAAGGGCTAATTGGAGCCATATGGGGCATTTGGAGGCATATTTGGGGGCTAATAGGAGGCATATGGGGGCTATTTGGGGGCTAATTGGAGGCATATATGGGGGCTAATTGGAGGCATATTTGGGGCTAATTGGAGGCATATTTGGGGCTAATAGGAGGCATATGGGGGCTAATTGGAGGCATATGGGGGCTAATTGGAGGCAAATGGGGGCATATGGGGCTAATAGGAGGCATATGGGGTAATAGGAGGCATATGGGGGCTGATAGGAGGCATATGGGGTAATAGGAGGCATATGGGGGCTGATAGGAGGCATATGGGGGCTGATAGGAGGCATATGGGGGCTAATTGGAGGCATATGGGGGCTAATTGGAGGCATATGGGGGCTAATTGGAGGCAAATGGGGGCATATGGGGCTAATAGGAGGCATATGGGGTAATAGGAGGCATATGGGGGCTGATAGGAGGCATATGGGGGCTAATAGGAGGCATATCGGGGCTAATTGGAGGCATATGGGGGCATATGGGGCTAATAGGAGGCATATGGGGGCTAATAGGAGGCATATGGGGGCTAATAGGAGGCATATAGGGGCTAATAGGAGGCATATGGGGGCTAATAGGAGGCATATGGGGGCTAATTGGAGGCATATGGGGGCTAATTGGAGGCATATGGGGCTAATAGGAGGCATATGGGGCTAATAGGAGGCATATGGGGGCTAATAGGAGGCATATGGGGCTAATAGGAGGCATATGGGGCTGATAGGAGGCATATGGGGGCTAATTGGAGGCATATGGGGGCTAATTGGAGGCATATGGGGGCCTATGGGGCTAATAGGAGGCATATGGGGGCTAATTGGAGGCATATGGGGGCTAATTGGAGGCATATGGGGGCATATGGGGCTAATTGGAGGCATATGGGGCTAATTGGAGGCATATGGGGGCTAATTGGAGGCATATGGGGGCTAATTGGAGGCATATGGGGGCTAATAAGAGGCATAATGGGGGCTAATGAGGCATAAGGGCTGATATGGGGGCTAATGAGGCATAAGGGCTGATATGGGGGCTAATGAGGCATAAGGGCTGATATGGGAGCTAATGAGGCATAAGGGCTGATATGGGGGCTGATATGAGAGGCATAATGAGGGCTAATGAGAGGCATAATGTGTCATCCACAGATGCCCCCATAACAGTGTGTCTTCCACAGATCCACCATAACAGTGTGCCTGTGCACTGACGAGAGACAGAAAGAAGGGGAAAGAATACGTGGATGCAAGCAGAGGACGGCACAGCAGACGACTGAGTAGCTTCTTTTGTAAGTAAATTGCTTTATTATAACTGTATCCCTGCATATCGCAATTCACTCGTATTTTGTAATCTTATTGATATATACTTATTTTGTTTGTGCCCCCCCATTTTTGACTGTGGTATCTTTGTGCCCCCCCTATATATTGTTCCTAGAGTCGCCACTGCATTCAGGTCTACCAAATAACACTGAAGGTTCTGTCGCCTACTCACACCTGAGGAAGGTGTTTCACTTGTGCGTGTAGCTGGCAGAAATCGACCATGTCCTCTCTCTGTAAGAGGAGCAACAGGAGCTCCACCAACACCAGCAGCACCATGACCAGGGCCACGTCCCTTATTTGATGCTCTCCTTATTTTTTGCAGTCACCCACCGAAGTAACAGACGTTTTTACTAAATTTAGTTCCCTGTCAGCAATGCAGAGCAGGGGTTTTTCAACTGCAAAAATGGGTTCATGTCACCCACCAATGGAACATACAATTTTTTTTAAATGATTTCCCTGTCTGCTATGTAGAGCAGGGGTATAGAACAGCCAAGAAAGGGTTAATGTCCCCCAACAATGTAACAGACGAATTTTTTTTAAATTATTTCCCTGCCTGCTATGTAGAGCAGGGGTATAAAACAGCCAACAATGCAAATATGTCAACCCCTAAACTCAGACAGATTAACTATATTATTGTCCCTGGCACATATGCAGGTGCAGGTGTACTTCACCCAAAAATTGGTTTGTCGCCCACTTAACTAACAGACGGATTAAGTATTAAATTATTAATATTTATTTTACATGTTGCATTGCGCCCACCAGAAAATTGCTGTAGGAAGGTCAACCACAAAATTAACAGACAAATAAATTATCTTTCTATGTCCAGGGTGTAAAAATGGTGTATTGCACATGTGCCCTGGCTGTACAATTGTGTACCTGGCCTATGTTGGTGCAGGAACCCACCCTCTGAGCCACTTGTGAATGACAGGCCTGATAAACGTGGAAATGTCACCCCACAATCCTACAGATGGATTTACTGTATTTATTTGCCTGGCTGTCAGATATGCAGCGCAGGCCACAAAGGTACTTTATGGCCCAAAAAATGTGGGTTTTTTTCACCCACAATGTCCAAGTTGTATTTACTGATCATATTTTACTATCAGATTTGCAGTGCAGGCCGCAAAGGTTTTTTGACCCACAATGTCCCATTTTGTATTCACTGATTATACAGTTTCAAGAAAAAGTATGTGAACCCTTTGGAATTATATGGATTTCTGCACAAATTGGTCATAAAATGTGATGGAATTTAATAACTGGTTGAACCTCCTTTGGCAGCAATAACTTCAACCAAACATTTCCTGTAGTTGCAGATCAGACGTGCACAACGGTCAGGAGTAATACTTGACCATTCCTCTTTACAGAACTGTTTCCGTTCAGCAATATTCTTGGGATGTCTGGTGTGAATCGCTTTCTTGAGGTCATGCCACAGCATCTCAGTCGGGTTGAGGTCAGGACTCTGACTGGGCCACTCCAGAAAGCGTATTTTCTTCTGTGTAAGCCATTCTGTTGATTTACTTCTATGCTTTGGGTCGTTGTCCTGTTGCAACACCCATCTTCTGTTGAGCTTCAGCTGGTGGACATTGCGTTTTTGAGGGACCGTGCGTTCCCTATTCAGGAGGTCAAACCTCTTCAATCTTGAGGCATCTAAGATTTCTGACACAGGCAAGTAAATCAGGTCCCCACTATCAGTACACTAAGGCACCTGTGGGATAACAGAAAGTTTGCATATAGTGAAGCACTGCAGATCACCAGGAAATTCCTTGTGTGTATATACTATCAAGTGCAGCTTGCTACATAGGCACATAGTATAGCTCCACGGCTCTCCTTTATCCATGTCTCTTCACCACCACTAAAACAAGGATTCCTCTAATAGTGAAGCACCGCTAGCAGGGCAGATTTGAAAGACAGCTTTGATGGCTTTGTTTTACCATATGTTTGAGTACAATAAATACTTTTTATATAAGCACTTGCTAGCGGTGCTTCACTATTAGAGGAATCCTTGTTTTAGTGGTGGTGAAGAGACGTGGATAAAGGAGAGCCGTGGAGCTATACTATGTGCCTATGTATCAAGATGTGCTTGTGAGTATATACACACAAGGAATTTCCTGGTGACCTGCAGTGCTTCACTATATGTGAACTTTCTGTTATCCCACAGGTGCCTTAGTGTACTGATAGTGGGGACCTGATTTACTTGCCTGTGTCAGAAGTCTTAGATGCCTCAAGATTGAAGAGGTTTGACCTCCTGAATAGGGAACGCGCGGTCCCTCAAAAACGCATGGTCTGAACTGTGATCTCTACCAACTTCACAATTGGGAACCGCTGCAGGCAATTTTTGTCATACAGATTGGGACTTTTTTCTATAATTTTTATTGTTTCAGCTGGTGGACAGATGGCCTTAAGTTCTCCTGCAAAATGTCTTGATAAACTTGGGAATTCATTTTTCATTCGATGATAGCAATCTGTCCAGGCCCTGACACAGCAAAGCAGCCCAAACCATGATGCCCCCACCACCATACTTCACAGTTGGGATGAGGTTTTGATGTTGGTGTGCTGCGCCTCTTTTTATCCACACATAGTGTTGTGCGTTTCTTCCAAACAACTCAACTTTGGTTTCATCTGTCGACAGAATATTTTACCAGTACTGCTGTGGAACATCTAGGTGCTCTTGTGCAAACTGTAAATGTGCAGCAGTGTTTTTTTTGGACAGCGGTGGCTTCCTCTGTGGTATCCTCCCACGAAATCCATTCTTGTTTAGTGTTTTACGTATCGTAGATTCGCTAACAGGGATGTTGGCATATGCCAGAGACTTTTGTAAGTCTTTAGCTGACACTCTAGGATTCTTCTTCACCTCATTGAGCTGTCTGCGCTGTGCTCTTGCAGTCATCTTTACAAGACTAGGGAGAGTAGCAGCAGTGATGAACTTTCTCCATTTATAGGCAATTTGTCTTACCGTGGACTGATGAACAGCAAGGCTTTTGGAGATACTTTTATAACCCTTTCCAGCTTTATGCAAGTCAACAATTCTTAATCGTAGGTCTTCTGAGAGCGCCTTTGTGTGAGGCATCATTCACATCAGGCAATGCTTCTTGTGAAAAGCAAACCCAGAACTGGTGTTTGTTTTCAACCAACACCTCCAATCTCATCTCATTGATTGGACTCCAGTTGGCTGACACCTCACTCCAATTAGCTCTTGGAGATGTCATTAGTCTAGGGGTTCACATACTTTTTCCACCTGCACTGTGAATGTTTACATGGTGTGTTCAATAAAAACATGGTAACATTTAACTCTTTGTGTGTTATTAGTTTAAGCAGACTGTGATTGTCTATTGTTGTGACTTAGCTGAAGATCAGATCACATGTTATGGCCAATTTGTGCAGAAATCCATATAATTAATGTAATATATAAATAAGGGTTCACATACTTTTTCTTGCAACTGTATTTCACTATCAGATTTGCAGTGCAGGCTGCAAAGGTACGATATGGAAAAAAAATATATGATTTTTTCACCCACAGTGAAAAAGATGGATTTACTGATTATATTCCACTATCAGATTTGCAGCATAGGCCGCAAAGGTTCTTTATGGGAATTTATTTTATTTTTTCACCCACAGTGAAACATCTGGATTTACTGATTATATTTTACGATCAGATTCGCAGTGCAGGATGCAAAGGTACTTTATGGCCATAAAAAAGTTATTTTTTCACCCACAATGTCCCAGTTTTTATCAAATTTGCAGTGCAGGCCGCAAAAGTACTTTATGGAAAAAAAAATATATGATTTTTTTCACCCACAATTAAACAGATGGATTTAACTAATTTTCTTTCACTATCACAAATGCAGTGCAGGGCGCAAATGTACTTTTTAGCAAAAAAAGGGTACTTTACAGAAAAAAAGGTGAATATGTCACCCCCAGGGTCCCTGAACTCACAGACAAATTACCTAAATTATTTCCCCTTCCCCTGGTACATATGCAGTGCAGGTGCACTTACAAAATGGGTATATGTTGCCCACTGAACTAAAAGAATAGGATTTAATTATTGTCCCTGGCACATATGCAGTGCTGGTGCACTGAACTTGCACAAAATGGCCGCCGACGCCCACCTAACTAACAGATGGATAAAACTTATTTTTCTGTGTCGCTGGGCTCAGCACAGGGTACAAAAATTTTGCATTGAACCCACACAAAAAAAATCGCTGTAAATCGCAGATTTGACAACAAGTTCTGCTATCAGATTCTTTCCTATTCTCTCCCTCACAGCAGCAGCATCCTATCCCTACACTAGTAAGAGCTGAGTGACGTGTGGCACTACGTGACTCCAGCTTAAATAGAGGTCACATGCTGCACTGGCCACTCACAGCCATGTCATTAGTAGGCATGGCTGTGATGGCTTCTAAGGGCACACAAGTTAAACGCTTGTTGATTAGCTGCCCTATAGCTTTTCAACATGTGCCAATTAAATCACCGAACTCGAACCCAAACTTTTACTGAAATGTTCGGGTCCAGGGTAAAAAAAATCGTAAAGTTTGGTGCGAACCCGAACTTTACAGTTCGGGTTCGCTCAACCATAGTAATAATGCCATCATAGTGCCCATACTACAGTATGTTTCTCATAGCTGAATAGTAGTAATAAAGCCCACCATCATGCCCCCAGTAGTAGTAATTCCCTTTATAATGTGTGCCAGAACAAAACAATACCCCCTGATAATGTGTGCCAGTACAAAAAATACTCCCTTATAATGTGTGCCAATATAAAAAATACCCCTTATGATGTGTGCCAGTACAATAAATGTCCTTTATAATCTGTACCATTACAAAAATGCCCCCTTCTATCTGTCAGTACAAAAAATCCCCCCTTATAGTGTCCCAGTAGAACCAATATCCCCAACAGTGCCCTATAATGTGTGCCAGTACAATACCTGTGCCCTTGTGTGTGCCAGTAGAGAGAATATCTCCTTTTAGTGCCCCTAGAACCAATTTCCCCATAGCGCCCCCCTATAATGTGTCCCAGTACAAAAATGCCACTTATGTGTGCCAGTACAAAAAATACCACCTTTTATTGCCCCCAGTAGAACCAATGTCCCCCACAGTGCCTCCCATATATTGTGTGCCAGTACAAAAAATACACAATTTTAATGCCACCAGTGGAACCAATGTCCACAAAGTGCCCCCCTATTATGTGTGTCAGTAGAAAAAAATGCCCCCTTACATTGCCAGTGCAAAATGCCCCATTTAAGTGCCCCCAGTAAAAACAATGTCTCCATAGTCCTCCCCGCAGTTATAATAAGGCCCCCACCCCCCTCCATAGTGGACCAACAGCATGCCAAAAAATAATAATAATAAACTAGGTATTTATTGGTTTGCTTTTTATTTTATTAACCGTACGGGATCACCGATTTGATCACTGATTTCCATCATGATTATGAGCCAAAACGCCTGAGCCCTGAGGCTACCCCTTGGGTTTGGCGTCGACTTCGGAGCCCCCCAGGGACCCTCCGCTGCGGTCTGTGGTGTCCGTTCCCGATACGGCACCCAGATGCAGCGGGAGGAATCCAGCAGCACGTGGCAGGCCGGCGGGAGAGGGACGGGCTGGTGCTTGTCCCGTCTCCCAGTCTACAGGAGGGAGAGACTACGTGTGTGCGGCTGACTCCCCGCTGGGGAGTGAGCCGGGGTAACCTTACCTGTGCGACGTAGAGAAGTTGCGGCTGGGCTGCCTGTCAGCCTGTCAGCCTGGGCCTTCCGGACTGAGGGGAGGAGGTGTTGTCTGCGCTGCGGCCAGTGTCTTTTGGTCGGCGGCCTCATCGGACTAGGCCTGAAGAGCGGGGGGGGGGGGTGATTCTAGGGAGGAGAGCATCGCGGCCCCTAGTGGTGGGTCGGCGACATGGCACCTTGACCAGGATTGAAGCTGTGGTTATGCCCCCGATATGCAGCATAAGACCGTGGCTCACAGCGTTAATGCTGTGGAGCCTGGATCGCTGAGGGCAGCTGGAAGGGGGAGTTCGCGCCCAGATGTTGTGGCCACTGCTACAGGGGAGATGTCAGATGTTCGTCATCTTCATCAGGAGTCTGAAGGGAAGCTGTCGCAATTGGAGGAAGGCAAAGTGGAGCCAGGAGACGTCACAGCGGCAGGCGGAATGGACGTCTCTTTGGGGGCGGACGCCGTGCCATTCAGGATTGACGCGCCATTGGAGACACCCGGGAGGAGACCTGCGACTGCCGGTGAATCTGTCCGGGGACGGCCAGGTGAGAGACCGTCATGTCAGATTCCTGGTGGGGGGGGGTGGTTGGGGGTTCTGTACTACATAGTGGGGGGGGGGGGTTCTGAGGCTTTGGTGCGGGATGTATTGTCGGGTATGCTCGCTTTGCTGTCGCGGTTGGGTTCTGGATCTACTGCATCCCCGGCGTCTGTCTGGGCTCCAGCTCAAGAGTTGGCGCTGGTTCAAGGGTCTGCGCAGGGTTTGATAGGGGCGGGCGAAGACGGCTCCACAGCTGGTATGCAGGCTTCAGGATCGGGAGTGGTAGCGGGAGCTAGAGGTGACGTGGGGGACGGTGTTAGGTTGGCGGATGCAGCGAAAGGGGAGATTTGCGTGTGTTTTGAGGGGCCGCTGTGGGCTCACTTAAAGCAGGAGACTAGGGAAAAGATATGGAAGGATGAATATGTGGAAATTTTCTCGTTGCTTCCGTTGGAAAAAAATTTAATTTGGATAGGGGAAAGCCGGACGAGAGAAAGAAGGAGGAGGAAGAAAGGAGGCGGTATAGATTGATTCCGTGTACTTTTCAAAATTGGCTTTAAGCCTTTGCAATTTTGGCTAGCGTAGTTGGGGAGAGAGCGCCCGAGCACTGCTTGGCTCTTTTCTGCTATATGGATGCTATCGGGGAGGCTCATCGGACGTATTGGGGTGTGGCATGGCTTGGGTATGACGAGCAGTTCCGGCAGCGGAAGGCGGTCAGGCCTAGCATTCGTTGGGACCACAAGGACATTGGTCTGTGGATGCGGTTGATGGCTGCACCTCGGGGGGGTTCTCAGCCCTTTCGTGGATCGGCCAGGGGTACCTCGGCGTCAGAATCTCAAGGGGGGAGCAGGAGGGGCTGTTGCTGGCAGTATAATGAAGGACATTGCAGGTTCTTGTCCGATTTGCAGGTACAAGCATGAGTGCTCCGGTTGCAGCGGTTCCCATAGTTTGTCTCTGTGTTTCAAGCGAGGGAAGGGTAAGGGACTCGAGGTTATGCAGAAGAGGGGTGACGCCAGTGAGGGTGGAAGAGATGGAGTCCCTATTTAAGGAATGTATCCAAATAGGGAGGTAGCTCGGTTGTTGTTGGATGGGTTTACAGTGGGTTTCGTTATTCCGTGTAGTTTGGTCGGGGCGAGAATGGCGTCCAGGAATTCGTCTTCAGCGTTGCGTCATCTGGCCGTGGTGAGGGAAAAGATTGAAGGGGAGTTGGGGGTTGTAGGCCCCTTTTCGGAGTGTCCTTTGCCGGATTTGTGGGTTTCTCCTTTGGGTTTAGTGCCTAAGAAGGAGCCCAATAAGTTCAGGCTCATTCATCATTTGTCTTATCCGCTGGGGGGGGGGGGTCTGTGAATGATGGTATTGCAGATGAGTTATGCTCTGTGTCATACACGTTTTTTGATGAGGCGGTGCGGTGGGTTCGGCCTTTCGGGCAGGGCGCCCTGCTTGCAAAAACGGATATTGAGGCTGCTTTTCGGTTGTTGCCCATTCACCCTGACAGTTTGCATTTGCTTGGTTTTTAATAGGAAGGTTGTTTCTACGTTGATTTTTGTCTGCCGATGGGATGCGCAATCTCGTGCTCATTGTTTGAATCGTTTAGTTGTTTTCTCGAATGGGTGGTGAAGCAGGAGGCGGGATGGAGTTCGGTTTTGCACTACCTGGACGATTTTTTTGTTTTTGGGTCCGGCTGGATCGTTTTGTTACATACGATGGAAAGAGTGGCAGCGCGGTTATGTATCCCGTTAGCGGCGGATAAGACTGGAGGGCCCGTCCACGGTGATAAAGTTTTTAGGTATTGAGATTGACAGTATGGCTATGGAATGTCGTCTGCCTGACAATAAGGTGTTTGGGTTTTTAGGAAGGCAAAAAAGGTTCAGCTCAAGCGGGTTCAATTGGTCTTGGGCAAATTGAATTTCGCTTGTCGCATTTTGCTGATGGGGCGAGTTTTTTGTTGTTGTTTGGCTTTAGCGACAGCAGGTATTACCGCCCCTTTTCATTACTTGCAGTTGCCGGCAGCAGTGAAGGACGATTTAGCGGTGTGGGAGTTGTTTTTGTTGGGGTATAATGGGCGGTCTATGTGGATGGAGGCAGTGGTTAGTAATGTGGATTTGGAACTGTTTTCGGATGCATCTGGCTTGTGTGGATATGGTGGTTTTTGTAGGGGACAATGGAGTGCAGAGGCATGGCCGGCGGAGTGGAAGCAGGCTGGTTTCCTTACCAACTTGGTATTGTAGCTTTTTCCTATTGTTTTGGCTACTGAGTTATGGGGGGACTGGCTTAGGAATCGGCGGGTGCGTTTCTACTGTGTTAATATGGGTGTTGTACAAGCGATTAATAGCCAGTCGGCCAACTCGCCGCCGGTGTTGAATTTACTGAGGCATCTGGTATTGAGGGGCTTGCGGTTGAATGCATATTTTGTTGCGGTACATGTCCCAGGAGTAGACAACTCACTTGCCGATTCCCTTTCTTGTTTTCAGTGGGAGCGTTTCCGCGGCTTAACGCTGGATGCCGAAGTCCAGGGGTTGCCCTGTCCCCAGTGGCTCTAGAGCGTGGCCTTCGGGTTTCAGCAGACCTGATTAGGCGGTCGCTTAGTAGCGGTACGTGGTCAGCTTACTCTTCAGTGTGGTCTTTGTGGGAGGACTTGATTGAGCAGGTGGGTGGTTGCTGCTCGTTGGATGATTTTCGGACATTATTGGTTTTTTGAGTGAGCACGTTTTATGCTGCGGGTTTGTCCTTTTCGGTCGCGTCAAAGAGAGTAGCGGCGGTGGCCTTTTGTGACTGTGGGGCATTGCTCATGTGTCTAGGTGTTTTATGGTGCGGCAGGCGTTAAAGGGTTACCGTCGTGGTTTGATACGGAGGGACACTCGTAGGCCGGTTTCCTTTGCGGTGTTGCAGATGTTGTGGACAGAAGCGGGGTTGGTTTGTGTGTCAGCATTTGAAGTGTGGGGTTTGGGTACGTTACTGGTTCATCAGGATGGTTTGCGGTTGTCTCGCTTTCAATTTGTCTCTGTTTTCAGAAAGTGCTTGTTAGCCGCGGGTTTGCCTGCCAAGGAGTATGCCTCTCACTCATTTCGGATTAGGGCCGCGACCGAGACGGCAAGGTGGGGCCTAGGGGAGGAGGTTATAAGGCGTATCGGGTGCTGGGAGTCGGATTGTTTACGATCATATATCAGGCCTCGTCTGTTATGAATGGCGGCAGGGAGGGGTTGCGAGGAGTGATATGATTGATTTGGCATTGGTGGTTATGGTTTAATTCTGTTTGTTTTGTTTCAGTGGCGGCGCCTTGTCTGGCATGGATATTTTGGCACTCGTACGTTTATTGGGGGGCCTTGCGAGCTGACGTCAGGCGGAACCAACACCAATTGGGCTTCCTGACGGAGGAGTTGCTAATTTTTGGTAGATTGGTTTGAGGGGGCTTCTTTGGGGGCGGGTTTTGCCTGAGAGTCATATGAATGTCATGTTAGATTGGCTGCGCGATATTTTAGTGCTTCATGTTGGTGGCAACGATTTGGGGGTTCGTCGGTCCTGTGACGTGATTCGGGATATTAAGTTGGATGTGTTGCGTTTGTTGGATTTTCCTGATTTGTTGGTGGTGTGGTCGGAGGTGGTGGCGCGAAGTAGTTGGCAGTTTGCCAGGTCGGTGGAGCGGATTAACAAGGCTCGGGCAAAATTGAATAAGGAGGCGGGACGTTTTTTTCGCAGACAAGGATGGTGTAGTGGTGCGTCATCGGGAATTGGAGGCGGCGTCGCCTCAATTCTTGAGAGCCGATGGCGTGCATCTTAACGATGTGGGAATTGACATGTGGGCCTTAGCTATTCAGGAGGGTTTGGAGACGGCCCTGAAGGTGTGGCAGGATGTCCACAGGTGAGGTGTCACCTGTGGTCTTCTGGTGGCTGATTGATATGGGATCCTGGGGAGCAATACAATGGTTAAGAGATGCGGGACATATTGGAGCCTGCATCTCATGTGTTTTGTGAATGCCGAGGATGGGGCTCCTGTTTGGGCTAAAAGGCATACAGGAGGAGATACTTGTATACTTCAAGGATTTGGTGCTCTTGGGTCGGTGAAGTGCGGCCAAGGGTAAGTTTGAAGTATAAGGTGAGACAGTTAAGGGAGATACCGCTTGTTTGGGTTGCCCTCCAGGATCCTTGTTACGGTACAGTGGGTCATAACGTTGAAGGTTGTGTTAAAGTGCCTGTTATTATTATTATTATTATTATTATTATTACTACTATTATTATTATGATGATGTGTGAATAATAAAGTTTGGCCGTCATGGTCATTTTTCACCAAAGCAAGATGGTGTCAGTGTGGTTATTGAAGGGGAATGGGTTAGGTAAGTGTAGCCGGAGGAAATTCTTCCATCCTATTAAGTCATAATGTCTGGAACTACAACATAATCAATACTTCTGATCAATGGCAGATTACTATAGGGGCGTTCGGATCTGCAGCCCCGGCCCAAGCACCGCTGGGGGGCCTAACGCTGACCTGAACGCCCACATACTGGGACATGGGAGCGCATAGTTCCCTGCCCCACCGCCATAGGCTTCAGGTCTAGTGGGCCTGAGGCATATGTGACAGTGAAATCCCGGCGCAGGCGTCACGTGCCTGTTCCGGGACGTGTGCACGCCTGGCCCTGGACATAGGCGAGTATTAGCTTTAATTTTTTTTAATTTTATGTGCCTTCTTTGGGGAACATGGGGGGTGGAGACACACAGGAGGACATATTAGTGAAGAGACATCGAGTATATTGACGGAAGTTACTATATTGGGGCTTCTGTATTGGGGCAAATTAATATGTGGGGGGAAATTATTATGGGGGATTACTATGTGGGGGCTGTGTGGTCGAAATTACTATATGGGGCATCGTGGGGCAAATTACTATGTGGGGGCAGTGTGGGGTAAACTACTGTGTGGGGGCAGTGTGGGGGAAATTTCTATGTGGGGCAAATTACTATATGGGACAGTGTGGGGTAAATTACTGTGTGGGCGACAAAGTACTATGGGGGATTACTATGTGGGGGCAGTGTTGGGGAAATTACTATATAGGCGCAGTGTGGGCGAAATTACTGTGTGGGGGAAGTGTGGTAGAAATTACTATGAGGGGCAAATTACTATATGGGGCAGTGTGGGTAAATTACTGTGTGGGGTACATTACTATGTGGGGTAAATTATTTTGTGGGGGCAAACTACTATATGGGGCAGTGTGGGAGAAATTACTGTGTGGGGGCACAAAGTACTATGGGGGATTACTATGTGGGGACAGTGTGGGGGAAATTACTATATGGGGGCGTTGCTATTGGGGAGGCACTGTAGGGGCTATTCTATTATTTGTGGGGACACTATACAGGGATTATTACTGGGGGCACTCTAAGGGACATTATAACTGCTGTAGAGACTATAGGGACATTTGGGGTAATTGATCAAACTGGTGTAAAGTAGAACTGGCTTAGTTGCCCATAGCAACCAATCAGATTCCACGTTTCATTTTCCAAAGGAGCTGTAAAAAATGAAAGGTGGCATCTGATTGGTTGCTATGGGCAACTAACCCAGTTTTACTTTACACCAGTTTGATAAATCTCCCCCAGTGAGTTTTGTCATGGGTTTGTAGGACTACCTCTTTAAACAACCATGGGAAATCAATGATCAATCTCCCCCATAAATCTCCCTAATTTATGACGAGGCACACACTTAGTCATAAACTAGGCATATTCTCCGCCAGCAAAGTAAGCGCAAAAGGAGATTAAAAAACATTATAAAAAACTGGCCTTTGTAAATGACCCCCAAGATGCTCAATAATTCTTATACTTATGGCGAATGCAAATATTTAGCAAAGAGAAGACAGGAAGAAGAAGGAAAATGTCGGCATACACTCGTAGAAGTCTCAGAGTAGCTCACGACTTATCGCTGTGCACCATGTACGCCAAATGTACGCTTCCGGCACCCATCTGATAATAACTGAATATTTGTAATGCTGAACAGCATAAAATGAATTACTTAACCTCGTACATGTACTCCCTGTGTATTTCCGATCACCGCCACGCGGCGGGCGGTGATCAGAACAGAGTGCCTGGAAATCATTCAGCAGGCACTCTGTGACAATGCCGAGGGGGGGCCCCCGTATTGGCGATCGGAGCAAACTGCAGGTCAATTCAGATCTGCGGTTTTCTGCGTTCCCAGTCATTCGGGTCTCCGGTGACCCGATAACCCAGAATAGGATGGTGATCGGTGGTGTAATAATACACCACCAATCACCATCCTTAGATCCTGAGAGGTGGTGGTGACATCACCTCTCAGGATCGCATCCTATTGGCTGGACGGGTGGGCGGGGGTTAAATTCCCCCAGCTCTGCTCTCCTCCTCCACACTGCTTCCGTGACACTGCGTCCGTCCAGAGGGGGGCAGAGAGTAAATCAAATGTGTTTTAGCCAGCGTGAGCCATGCTAAGCAGAGCAATAGGATATAGGAATTAGTAAACACTAGAGGAATAGTCACTGTGCACCAAAACTAAGCACGGAAGGGCTCTAAGTGGTAACAGTGCAAATAGACATACAGTTACAGTACAGACCAAAAGTTTGGACACACCTTCTTATTCAAAGAGTTTTCTTTATTTCCATGACTGAAAATTGTAGATTCACACTGAAAGCATCAAAACTATGAATTAACACATGTGGAATTATATACATAACAGTGTGAAACAACTGAAAATATGTCATATTCTAGGTTCTTCAAAGTAGCCACTTTTTGCTTTGATTACTGCTTTGCACACTCTTGGCATTCTCTTGATGAGCTTCAAGAGGTAGTCACCTGAAATGGTTTTCACTTCACAGGTGTGCCCTGTCAGGTTTAATAAGTGGGATTTCTTGCCTTATAAATGGGGTTGGGACCATCAGTTGCGTTGTGGAGAAGTTAGGTGGATACACAGCTGATAGTCCTACTGAATAGACTGTTAGAATTTGTATTATGGCAAGAAAAAAGCAGCTAAGTAAAGAAACACAAGTGGCCATCATAACTTTAAGAAATGAAGGTCAGACAGTCTGAAAAATTGGAAAAACTTTAAAAGTGTCCCCAAGTGCAGTCACAAAAACCATCAAGCGCTACAAAGAAACTGGCTCACATGCGGACCGCCCCAGAAAAGGAAGACCAAGAGTCACCTCAGCTGCGGAGGATAAGTTCATCCGAGTCACCAGCCTCAGAAATCGCAGGTGAACAGCAGCTCAGATTAGAGACCAGGTCAATGCCACACAGAGTTCTAGCAGCAGACACATCTCTAGAACAACTGTTAAGAGGAGACTGTGAATCAGGCCTTCATGGTAGAATATCTGCTAGGAAACCACTGCTAAGGACAGGCAACAAGCAGAAGAGACTGGTTTGGGCTAAAGAACACAAGGAATGGACATTAGACCAGTGTAAATCTGTGCTTTGGTCTGATGAGTCCAAATTTGAGATCTTTGGTTCCAACCACCGTGTCTTTGTGCGACGCAGAAAAGGTGAACGGATGAACTCTACATGCCTGGTTCCCACCGTGAAGCATGGAGGAGGAGGTGTGATGGTGTGGGGGTGCTTTGCTGGTGACACTGTTGGGGATTTATTCAAAATTGAAGGCATACTCAACCAGCATGGCTACCACAGCATCTTGCAGCGGCATGCTATTCCATCCGGTTTGCGTTTAGTTGGACCATCATTTATTTTTCAACAGGACAATGACCCCAAACACACCTCCAGGCTGTGTAAGGGCTATTTGACCATGAAGGAGAGTGATGGGGTGCTGCGCCAGATGACCTGGCCTCCACAGTCACCGGACCTGAACCCAATCGAGATGGTTTGAGGTGAGCTGGACCGCAGAGTGAAGGCAAAAGGGCCAACAAGTGCTAAGCATCTCTGGGAACTCCTTCAAGACTGTTGGAAGACCATTTCAGGTGACTACCTCTTGAAGCTCATCAAGAGAATGCAAAGCAGTAATCAAAGCAAAAGATGGCTACTTTGAAGAACCTAGAATGACATATTTTCAGTTGTTTCACACTTTTTTGTTATGTATATAATTCCACATGTGTTAATTCATAGTTTTGATGCCTTCAGTGTGAATCTACAATTTTCATAGTCATGAAAATAAAGAAAACTCTTTGAATGAGAAGGTGTGTCCAAACTTTTGGTCTGTACTGTATAACTGAAAGTCGCCCTCTAGTGGTATTGCCTAAGGATAATATCCTAATTACAGATGAATGATAGCCAGTGTTATAGCAGACACAGCTGATAATTTTAATGTAGTTCCAGTTAATTTTATGGACAAGTAATAAATGTAAAATTTTAGTATCAAAATTACAAGTGTTAACCTAGAGACATTAATGGTCTAGTGACCAACTGTAAATAAGTAGACTACGTCCGTCCAGCACCCCCACGTTAGCCACCATAGAGCCATCTGGCACTCAAAAGTTATTAGTGACAGGTTTAGGGAAAGGTTAGATTATGCAGGGAGACTAAGTAATAGTTTAGGGGGGAAAAAAAGTAATTTTTTTGTGCTTCACCCCGATCGGGTGTCTGAGGTCCACATGAGGTCCACAGCACACTAGACCCCCCCAGGGGTGCCGCAGCTTGCCCCCTTGCCCCCCCACACATTTTTTTTTTGTCCGCAAGCGTTTTTTTTATTTTTTTTTCTGCGTGCGCTGACTGGCCAGCACTCTTAGCGTGGTCACTGTTAGCGCATCGCCCGCCCCACCGCTGATCAGCAAGTTTGACTCTGGGGGGGGGGGGGCTTTCATTTTATTTATTTATTTTTCTGTTAGGTTTAGGGTGGGTTAGGGTAGGGTATAAGTGAACACCCGTCTCCCTACACACATGCACACTAAATAAAGTTTTACACACACTCCCCTATGGCCCGTTAGACGTTCTCAGCTGAGGAGGCATACTACCTGCTTGTCTCCGACTCTGAGAGCCCCAGTGAGGACGAGGATGTTCCCTCTTTCCTCTTGTCATCCGCGTCCTCCTCATCATCTAGGGATGATGATGTGCCGCCAGGCGGTGCCAGGGCACCCCCATGACGGGGACCCTGTGGCCCACACTAGTATGAGCAGCCCTGGGGCTCGTACTAGTTGTCCGGCCCACCAGATAAGTCCACCTGAACCCCTACCGGTGAACTTGTCTGGTGTACCCCAGAGGATTTTGAGCCCATGATTCCTGACTTTGTTGGCCAACCAGGAATCCAGATTCCCACAGTGGGCTTCACTGAATATGACTTTTTAAGTTTTATTTTCAGTGACCACTTTGTGAATCTGATGGTGGAGCAAACAAACTTGTTCGCCCAACAGTTCATTGCTCAACACCTGGGCTCCTTTTTGGCTAGGCCCGGTGGCTGGACTCCAGTCAGTGCAGCTGAGTTGAGGACGTTTTGGGGCCTCGTGCTGCACATGGGCCTAGTAAAAAAAAATACTGTATCAGGCAGTAATGGAGTGGGGACGTCCTCTACCAGACCCCACTCTACTCTATGGCCATGACACGTTCCTGTTTTAAGGCCATTCAGAAATGCCTGCATTATACAGATAATGCAGCATGTCACCCTCGAGGTGATCCTGCCTATGACTGCCTGTACAAAATCAGGCCGTTCATCGATCACTTCAGGGCCAAATTTTTGGAGGCTCATGTACCTGGAAGGGAGGTCGCTGTTGATGAGTCTCTCATTGCTTTCAAGGGGAGACTCATTTTCGACCAGTATGTTTCCTCTAAGCGGGCGAGGTATGGCGTGAAGCTGCACAAACTTTGTGAGAGTACCTCAGGGTACACTTACAAGTTTCGTGTGTACGAGGGGCGAGATTTCCGTATTGAACCCCCAGAATGTCCCCCCACTCTGGGTGGTACATGGATAACTTTTATACTAGTATCCCCTTGTTCCAGTCCCTCGCCACCAGATCCACGTCCGCTTGTGGGACTATGCGGAAAAATCAATGCGGCCTCCCTACCCACCCCCTCCAGGTACCTATCCCCAGGGGTGAGACCCATGCCCTTACCAGTGGAAACCTGTTGCTGGTCAGATATAAGGGCAAGAGGGATGTCATTGTACTGTCCACCATTCACGGTAACTGCATCACCCCTGTCCCTGTGCGAGGTACCGCGGCAAAGGTCCTCAAGCCCGATTGTATCGTGGACTACAATCGGTATATGGGAGGAGTTGATCTCTCTGATCAAATACTCAAGCCATATAATGCCATGCGCAAACCCAGGGCATGGTACAAAAAAGTTGCAGTCTACTTGGTACATTTTGCCTTGTACAACTCCTTTGTGCTATCCCGGAGCACTGGCAACACAGGGAAATTCCTGCAGTTCTATGAGGCTGTCCCCAAGGACCTGATCTTTTCTGACCGGGAAAGAGCAGGCCAGAGTACCTCAGGAACTGGAGGCACCCGGATCGTCCCTGGCCAAAGCTTTCCAGGTGCCGTCCCCCATACTGGAAAGAAGGGATGGTCCCAAAAAAAGTGCAGTGTGTGTCACAGGAGGGGGATATAGAAGGACACCACCATTCAGTGTGACACGTGCCCTGATCATCCAGGCCTCTGCATTGACGGTTGCTTCAGGGAGTATCACACTTCCATGGAGTACTAAATTTATAATCCCCTTCCCCAATTTTAATTCTATTTGGCCACAGACAAAAAAAACTATGGCTCTCATACTTTGGAGACACTAAAAAAATTTTTTTTTCAAAAATGATATTTTGTAAAAGTAAAATGAATAAAAAAGTATACATATTAGGTATCGCCGCGTCCGTAAGAACCTGAACTATAAAAATGTCACATGACCTAACCCCTCAGTCAACACAGTCAAAAGAATGAACACAGTCAAAAAATAAAATAAAGCCTTTTTTTTGGCACCTTACATCACAAAAAGTGTAATAGCAAGCGATAAAAAGTCATCTGCACCCCAAAATAGTGCCAATAAAACCTAAGACAATCGGCTATAAACGAAAAAGAAAATCTGACTCTCAGACTATGGAGATACTAAAATGTTTTTTTTTGTTTAAAAAAGGATATTATAGTGTAAAACCTAAATAAACATATAGACATATTGGGTATTGCCGCATCTGTAAGAATCTGCTCTAAAAATAACACACAAATTAACCCCTCAGATGAACACAGTCAAAAAATTAAATATAAACGGTGTAAAAAAAGCAATTTTTTGGTCACTTTGCATCACAAAAAGTGTAATAGCAAGCGATGAAAAAGGCATATGCACCCCAAAATAAAACCGTCCTCTCATCCTGCAAAAAATGAGCCCCTACCTAAGACAATCGGCTAAAAAAAAAAAATGACTGACTATGGAAATACTAAAATGTTTAGTTTTTTTGTTTAAAAAAGGATATCCTAGTGTAAAACCTAAATACATTTTAAAAACTAGACATATTAGGTATTGCCGCGTCCATAAGAATCTGCTCTATAAAATAACACATGACCTAACCCCTCAAATGAACATTGTCAAAAAAATTAATAAAAACGGTGCCAAAACAGCAATTTTTTTTCCAAATCTTCCATTTTAATCCATTTTTTTTCGTTAACAAAGCAAGGGTTAACAGTCAAAAAACCTCTTTATTTATTGCCCTGATTCTGTAGTTTACAGAAACACTACATATGTGGTCGTAAACTGCTGTACGGACACACGGCAGGGTGCACAAGGAAAGGAGCGCCATACGGTTTTTGGAAGGCAGATTTTGCTGGACTGTTTTTTTGATACCATGTCCCATTTGAAGCCCCTCTGATGCACCCCTAGAGTAGAAACTCCATATAAGTGACCCCATCTAAGTAACGACACCCCTCAAGTTATTCAAAACTGATTTTACAAACTTTGTTAACCCTTTAGGTGTTCCACAAGAGATATTGGCAAATGGAGATGACATTTCAGAATTTAAATTTTTCGGCAGATTTCCCATTTTAATTAATTTTTTTCAGTAACAAAGCAAGGGTTAACAGCCAAACAAAACTCAATATTAATTGCCCTGATCCTGTAGTTTATAGAAACACCCCATATGTGGTTGAAAACTACTGTACAGGAACACGGCAGGGCGCAGAAGGAAAGGAACACCATAGGGTTTCTGGAAGGCAGATTTTGTTGGACTGGTTTATTTACACCATGTCCCATTTGAAGCCCCCCTGATGCACCCCTAGAGTAGAAACTCCATAAAAGTGACCCCATGTAAGAAACTACACCCCTCAAGGTATTCAAAACTGATTTTACAAACTTTCTTAACCCTTTAGGTGTTCCACAAGAGTTATTGGCATATGGAGATGACATTTCAGAGTTTCAATTTTTTGGCAAATTTTCAATTTTTGTCTATTTTTTCCAGTAACAAAGCAAGAGTTAACAGCCAAAAAAACCTCTATTTATTGCCCTGATTCTGTCGTTTATAGAAACACCCCATATGTGGTTGTAAACTACTGTACATGCACACGGCAGTGCGCAGAAGGAAATGAACACCATATGGTTTCTGAAAGGCAGATTTTGCTGGACTGGTTTATTTACACCATGTCCCATTTGAAGCCCTCCTGATGCACCACTAGAGTAGAAACTCTGTAAAAGTGACCCCATTTTGGAAACTACACCCCTCAAGGTATTCAAAACTGATTTTACAAACTTTGTTAACCCTTTAGGTGTTCCACAAGAGTTATTGGCAAATGGAGATAAAATTTCTGAATTAAATTTTTTGTAACCTTGCCTTACAAAAATGTAATATAGAGCGACCAAAAATCATATGTACCCTAAAAATAGTTCCAAAAAAACTGACACCTTATCCCGTAGTTTCCAAAATGGGGCCATAACGGACTCCATAACGCTAGTGTGAACACACCCTTACTATGTATTATAGAAGTAGAGAAATTGAAATATGGAAATGTGCACATTTTTCCAAATTTTTGGTAAATTTAGTATTTTTTTTATAAATAAAAATCTTTTTTTTACTCCAGTGTCATAAAGTACAATATGTGACAAAAATAAATCTCTGAATGGACTGTATAATTAAAAGCGTTTTAAAGTTATTCACACATAAAGTGACACTAGTCAGATTTGCAACAAATGGCGAAAATGAGCCCGGTGCTTAAGAGGTTAACGAATAAGCTTCTGTTCAGCTCAGGCCGCTGCGGTTACGTAGAATACCAGGACAGTTTTCTGAGTGAAATTAAAAAATGTAATAACTGAGAAGACTTTCCGGGGCGTGGAGCAAAGCGCACGATGGCAAATGGCTGTCCTAACAAGCTATTTCTTGTTCAAACAGTGGAAGGAGGGAAGTTGTGCAGTAAATCAGTGCTGAATCAGCGCTGGAGGACGAGGGAGTTTTCTCTCAGCTGAACCACTTGTGGTGACATCACAGCTCAGCCCCTCTATAAAAGGCTCGTGGGCTCCTCAGAGCTGCACACTTTCTGCAGCAAACACCTTGTCTTCTGCTGGTCTCTGCTGTCCTCAGCCGCAATGTGTGACGCACTGGTGGGTACCTGGAAGCTCACAGAGAACAACAGTGATGATTTTTCCAAGTACATGGAGGCAGTTGGTAAGTTGTCTATAGAGATGTGAGGGTATGGCTGGGATTTATCAAGGTCTGTGTGAGTGTTGGCTTCTGGCTATGTTCACATGTGGCAGATTTTTTTTCTGAAATTGCTGGTCTCTTAGTCTACTTTCACCCTCGCGTTTTGGTTTTCTGTTTGTAAGATCCATTCAGGGCTATCACAAGTGGTCCAAAATGGATTAGTTTGCATTCTGAATGGAAAAGGATCTGCTCAGAATGCATCAGTTCAGTCTCCATTGCGCTGTGGAGGCGCACACCAAAACGCAGCTTGCAGCGTTTTTGTGTCCGTCTGATAAAACTGAGCCACTGACACAATCTGGCACAATAGAAAACGGATCCGTCCTACATTGACTTTCAATGGTGTTCAAGACGGATCCGTCTTGGCTATGTTAAAGATAATACAAACGGATCCGTTCAGAATGGATGCAGACGGTTGTATTATCTGAATAGATCTGTCCATGACGGATCTGCACAGAACGTGAGTGTGAAAGTAGCCTTATGCGTTAATGTTTGTTAAAATCCATGCATGTGCTGCAGACGTGTTCAGATGTATGGAATTGGTGTTCAATGGAGCATTATTCTGCTATGCTCTCTGCTCTCAGGTGTGTCCTGTAGAAGTGTGCTCCACTCTTGTGCCTTCTAAGTATTTGTCTATATCCACATCGTTCCCCTGTAGCCTTCATATGGAAAGCCACAATCTCTGGCTGTTCTAGGGGCTCGTACTCTTGTGAAGCTAGAAGATGGAGCCACATTTATACTACTGGAAAATTGCATGACTCGCAATTTCTTAACAGATTTGATCTCTATCAAATGATAAAAAAAAACAAAAACCTGGATGGTTACAAGAGTTTCACGTCTCCATATCATACCCTGCAGAATGCAGGTGCCATGAGTTTTTCAATGCAATGAAAGAACTGACTAAATAGGCTGCTTGGAAATGCACAGGTCACCGAGAGCACAATCTATACGTATGTGTATGCTATAACTGTAGCCACGTGGAGAAAGACTTTCAGATGGATCATTTACTCTACTACCAAATTCCTAAGTCCTAGTAGAACTTCAGTGACCCCTGAGTTATTTAGCCTTAAGGCTGGGTTTACTCAATTTATGCTTTTTTTGAAGCCAAAGCCGGGAACTGATCATACACGACGCACACATAAAGGCTGAGCCTTCTCATCCACTCCTTGTTTTGGCTTCAAAAGCTGCAACAATAAAATTCATTGTGCAAATGCCGCCTAAAGCCTCATTCACACTTCAGTGTTTGGTCAGTGATTTCCATCAGTGATTGTGAGCCAAAACCAGGAGTGGAGCCTCCACAGACATAAGGTATAAGGGAAAGATCTGCACCTGTTCTATGTTTAGAGCCGCACCTGGTTTTGGCTCGAAATCACTGACGGGTGAATGAGGCGTAAGTTGGAAATTCTCTAGTTACAAATGTAATTACTTGCGGCTGATAACCCTAATGAGATCCATTAGCAGTGTCTAGATTCCACGATTTCTGTATTTTGTAGGCCATATCCGGAATTTATATTCCCAATTATTGCAAGACACTGGTCCAGATTTACTAATCCTATAGATGGAGTAGAACGGCACCAGTTTTATCATGGGGCAGTGCTGGTGAACCTATGGCACAGGTGCCTGCGGTGGCACTTATAGGCCTCTCTGTGGGCACCAGCACCCTGGAAAATGTCTATGGTGTACCAATATGTCTTAGACTTTTCCTGCCCTTCATCAGCGCAGGGCGCACTATGAACAGCGCAGGCAGCGCATTGATTGTAGGCAGGCTATCATAGCTAACTGATAAAGTACATGGAAGATGCACTATATTGGACTGTCATAGGGGCTCAGGCTGGATGATGAATCTGGTGCAGGGATAGACACTCTTCTGACTATTTCAACTTTTTATTGGCTTATTTTAAGACCTATTTTGGTGCACTTTAGGCCCTGCCCCTCAGAAAAGCCCTACCCCCTTGTCGCATGGAAAGTGTTGAAACCCTAGATTAACCCATTTTATTTATTTTTTAGACAGATTTTTCAGACATGCTAGTACAGTTTGAGAAAAACAAGGTGGAGCATCACCTTTTCTGTACAGAAGTCTTCATGTACACAGTGTCAATATTTCAGTCCATAAACATCTGCAAACTACAGATGCGTTCCATATATTTCTCACTCCCATGAATAGAAAAGGGCTATTGTCCACAATATGGAAATTAATAGGATCTGTACTATAATCTGTGGTACAGCCATCACGGATCCACAAATATATGGTTGTATGCATGAGAAGCCAGTGCAGACTATAACTTGTGGCACATCTAGCAGTGTAAAGTGCATTTTTGGTCACCAGGTGATGAGGCGCTTATAGATATAATGTGATACTGGGCTGGCAGTGGCCTTGGTAATGTCTGAGCCATAGTCCCTCACCTGCAGCAGGGTCTGTAGGTTTTTGTCAGATGCTGCAGACTTCCTGACACGCAATCCTAGGGTGGAAAATTGGTATCAGATCTATCTACCATCAGAGGCTTCTTATTTTTGTAGTCAATTACATGTAAGGGACTGGGCCAGTGATGGACAAACTGTGGCTCTCCAGCTGTGGTAAAACTACAAATCCCATCATGCCCTGCTGTAGGCAGACTGGGCATACTGGGAGTTTTAGTTTTACAACAGCTAGAGAGCCACAGTTTGCCCATCCCTGGACTGGGCTAACGAACTTCATGGCCTAAGATAATTAACAGATTGTTGGAGAAATAAGAATGTATCCTATGATGAGGTATTGGAAAGGAAGACCTATACTGTTCCTCTACAGAGGTTCTGCTGTCTCAAAGCCACTACAGTAGCAATCTATACAAACCTCGGTCTGGTCTCAGTGATTATAAAATAGCCGCTAATAATCTCTACAGTTTGTCCTGTGCACACCTTCTGCAGAAGTCTTGTTCATGCTCTTTCTAACCCATTATTGGTTCTTCGGAGTTTTGGGGTTACTTTTCATTTGTCTGGTTAAGGCTACTTTCACACTAGCGTTTCTATTTTCTGGTATTGAGATCAGTCATAGGGTCTCAATACCGGGGAAAAAAAATCTTCTGTTTTGTCCCCATTAATTGACACTGGCGACAACGTAACTGAACAGAACAGAGTGTTCTAAAATGCATTCCGTTCTCATACCGGAGAGCAAACCACAGCATGCTGCGGTTGGCTTTCCATCCTGGGATGCGGAGCAAGATGGATCCATGAAGACCCACAATGCAAGTCAATGGGGATGGATCAGTTTTCTGACACAATAGAAAATGGATCTGTCCCCCACTGACTTTCAATGGAGTTCATGATGGATCCGTCTTGACTATGTTAAAGATAATACAACCAGATCCATTCGTAACGGATGCAGATGGTTGTATTAGTAACTGAAGCGTTTTTGCTGAACCCTGACGGATTCAGCAAAAACGCTAGTGTGAAAGTAGCCTTGGACAACGCCTCGTTTTTTGGTTGCCGTATTGGTCAATGTGGTAAGGTGCCAGCTCACAAAGCTGAACATTCAGGGTGCATATTTGCATAGTGTGCAGACATGGATATTTCATTTTCTGCTATTCCATATTTGAGGTTTATTTTTTATGTGCGTTATTAGTACTCTATTATACATTATGAATTGCTCTGCTTTGGTCTAAATGCAAGTGTACATGCCCTATAAAGTTCTCCTTTCTTCCTGCAGGGGTGGGTTTTATCACCCGACAAGCTGCATGTCACTTGAAGCCTGATGTGATCATCTGTATAAATGGAGATGAGTGGTCAATAAAAACAGAGAGCACATTTAAGAACACAGAGCTGAAGTTCAATTTGGATAAAGAGTTTGATGAAACCACTGCAGATGGCAGAAAGGTTAAGGTGAGTGTAAAATCCAAGTGGGGTATAATTCACTTGGTATACAGAAGACTGGAAGCTCACTACAGTCTTTTTTTTTTTTTTTTGAGGATCTTACTAGTTATAGTAGGTCATGCCTAAAGAAGCACTCCCACAAATATGTTTATCTGTTGGTAAGGTATACGATGGGAAGAATAGTGCAGGTAACCTTTGTGACTTGATTTCTGTCCTGGTCTTCTGTACCTCATGCCCAGCCCTTGGGCTCACAATCTAACAAGGTTGTGTGGAAGGAGGTCTGTTTCACTGTCCATGCCAATAAGACATTGAAGTGGCATCTCTTTGGCATGCATAAAGAAATGAACTTGTGGTCCACATATGAGACACTGTAAGACTTGGCTTGCCTGTCACATTGTACAGTACAGACTCTTGGCGCTCAACTCCCAAAATGAAACCACTGATGAACAGATTGCCTGCACAAATATATGTAAAATGTTTCCTCTACCAGTGTTCAATAATCCTTGAATAATATATTTTAAAATGGCCATAAGGTACAGTACCTTCAAATCTCAGATGAAGTTCTCTGTACTAACCTTCATGAATTATCCTCTACTAACACAAACACTCGGCCAGAAGGTGTCACAACCTCTCATTTATTGGGTAGCTGCTGGAATTGGATATGGGGGATTTACACAGATCTTCTTAGAAGTCTATACAATTAGCCAGCTGAAGTAGGGCCTCAAGTTCAATAACTACATTGTACCGTAGGGGATGGGGGCTGTTTGAGTGCTAGATTGGGTCCCAGTTAAGCGCTAGAATGGTGACTTGCGTTCCCCTGTTAGATTTGAGCAGCAGACACAGAATGGCAAAGGCCACAGTTCTCAAACTACTCTCGAGCATTGTCTCTGTAGATAATTGTATTCCCCATAACTAGCATTTGAGGAAGACTAACAATTTTCAATGTGGCACCATCCTACTAGAGCACTCTAGCTCATGTAACCGGTCCTCCACTTCCTACCTTTTTAAGGCCTCTTTCACACAGGCGTGTGCGCCCCCCGTTGCCGTATTGCGGATCCGCAATACACGGGTGCCGTTCCATGGGCATTCACTTCAATGTCCACAAATCCAGAGATCCGGAACGGAACCCTACAGAGTGCTTCCGTGGGGTTTCGTCCTGTACTTCCGTTCTGCAAAAAGATAGAACATGTCCTATCTTTTTGCGGAACGGCCGTATCGCGGACCCATTCAAGTGAATGGGTCCGTGATCCGCTGCGGCTGCCCCACGGACTGTGCTCGTGCATTGCGGCCCGCATTTTGCGGGCCGCAGCATGACCATGGGGCGCACGCGCCTGTGTGAAAGAGGCCTAACTGTTTGCACTTGCCAACATCTGACCTTCTTTAAATAAAATGTAATTTACTATTTGTCCCTATGTTTTAATGGTTTGTCTTGTATATTACAGTCACTCATTACATGGAAAGATGGAGTATTAACACAAAAGCAAACATGGGATGGCAAAGAATCTACAATCACAAGAGAAGTGAAAGATGGCCGCCTGATAGCAGTGAGTACAGAAGTTTAATGTAGATTGGTCAATGAGTGATTACCACTTTCTAGAAAGATTGAGAATTCTAAATTCTCCAACCACCTCTGACTTATGAAGGTGTTCAGTGCTAGAAGAATATGTAACATGGTGCCATACAGCAGCAGTCGTCCTAATGAGCATGACAGACAACGGCCCACACCAATTGTGGCCAATATTTGTTATAATTTGTGATAAAATATGGCACAACTTGATGCAAGTAAGCCAGAAATTCTCGGTACCCTTCCTGCAGATGAAGTGTGACTTTCTCTCATACCTCGTCTAGCTAGCCTCCATTCCTGGTTTTGATTCACAATCCCTGATGGAAATCGCTGACCAAAACACTGACTTTCGAATAAGGCCTTAGACTGTGCCCCTTTCCATTAAGTAAACCAACCTGTGGTTGGTATAAAGTCAGACAAGTCTCGCCTTGGACCAAAGGTGTTCTATACCGTGAGCCACTGTGATAACTTTAGCACATCCTTAGGGTGCACTCACACAACCACAGGTATTGTGTGGACCCATGGAATAGGATTTTTTTTTTTTTTGTCATGGACCTAATGAGAGGTATACAAACCTTAGAATTGCAAATGGAGGTAAAAGCCTAAAGGTCTTGTCCAGGAATATACATGATGGAAAGTTCATGGCTCGTGAGAAAGCTGACTTATAGGGGTATTCCAAGACTTTGATACTATGGCATGGCACAGGGTAGTCCATCTGTATCAGGTTGGTGGGTGTCTTACACACCAAACCTCCAGCTGTTTAGTTGTAGTGCTGGAGCTACACACCTCCATGTAGTGAAGAAATGTAGTTACCAGCTCCATCTACCACACAAAAGAATGAGCTGTGTAGTTCTGAAACCTACCTCCAGAGCTACAACAGCTGATCTGCAGGGGTGAGGGGTACTGGATCCCCACTGATCTGACACTAGAAGCATGGCCTGTAAATGGGTTATCAATATCAAAATCTTAGAATACCCCTTTAAAAAGGGCAATGGCAGTTTACCCGGAATGATGAGCATTCTGTTACAGAATGCTTAAGTATTGCATGGGGGTTCAACTTTCAGCGCTTTCGTTTTGGAATTGGGTTTGGGATAGTTGGCTTTCACCTGTGATCTTCTTAAATATATGGACTCTATCAAATCTTTTTGCTTGAATTTCTCCCTTATCAAGCCTAGTCTGACCAGATTACAATAGAGAATTTGTCATGACTTCTGCCTTGTGTGAACCTGCTTTCATGTGCAGTAATGTATAGATGTGTGATTTTCTAATCTGTAATGTTTGGTTCCTAGACTTGCATTATCGGTGATGTGAAATGTGTACGGATCTACGACAAAAAATGAGCTCTTCAGCGCGTATAATTCATACTGTAAATGTAAGCTCAGTTCAATGAGCAGTACACCGGTCCTGAGCCCCTTGGCTGGCATCAAAGCTTATGTGATATCTTGTGGTCATCTATGATACTTATACAATAAAGCTTTTGTTCTCCAAATTTCTTGTGTATATTTTTTCCCTTAAAGCACTCAAACACAAACTCTACATTGGGGTTCACATGGACAAATAAACATGAGCAATCTAAAAGAACAGACCATTGTTTTAATATGGCAATTTAGAGAAACTGTTACTGCCATTACTGATATGCCATTTGCATGGAACTAAGCTTGAACTACCAGACCTTTTAGTGTATCTTGGTTTTGGATGAGGTATACCCAAATTGTTGGTGAGACTTGATGTGTATGTTCTCTTAATTTAAAGGGACACTTCAATCAGGAGTTTTCTTTTTTTTTCTTACAGTCACTGCTAATTAAAGATAATATTGTCCTATACAGGCAGGGGATCCATTGTCAGTTTACTGCTGCTGCGAGGGAGAGAGTGAATGGTAATCCTCACTATAGAATAACAGTGATGTCTCTAGTCTCTAGACAAGCTTCTCTAAAGATGTCCACAGAAGAGCATTGTGCATGTACTTGTGTGTGTGATGCTCTAATTGAGTCGGTCATCCCCCTTCCCTCTCCTGTCGGTGAACGGTCTGACTAAAAGTGAATCAAGGCTCTTTAAAAGATTTTTTGTTTGACCTCCTAAATCTGTCTGTTGGTGGCCTGGAACTTGAAGTATGTACTGTGGCTTCCAGGACTACAAGGTGAAGATGCACTTGAAGGAAATACAGTATCATTAGAAAAGGCCTATCTCCCCCCCCCCCCCCCCCCACACACCCTCCCATAGAAGTTTTAGAAATGAATGGAGTGGCATGCCCAACTCATTTCAGGAGGAGTGTGGGGTCCTAAACATGGGACCCCTCCCAATCTCCTAGTTATCCCCTTATCCATAGGATAAGGGGTAACTTCGCCCAAAAACTCCTTTTAAGCATATACAGTGGGGAGAAGGGCCCCTGATTTGATGTCGTGGTGTCCTACGTCAGGTGTCGCTCCCTGGGGTTCATTGCAGTGAAAGTAGAACACTGGAGAATGAGGTCAGAGTTTAAAGGAACAGTCCTTTTTGCAAATTGTAATGCTGAACTTGAAATGCATGGAGCAGCAGGTTTAGTGTTATCCTCTGGTACCAGCTGCAGAGATATGGTGACAGGTTGGATGACTTTGCTTCTGCACTTGGGTCTTACTGGCCTAATGGTGGTCTGGTGCGTCAGCTGTAGTCCCTCACCTCACTGCTGTCTTCAGTACGATTCTGGAGTCAGATGCTCTGCTAGCTACTTCCCAACTATCGGGACAGTATCTCTTTTTTTCCCTCTATGCCTTGCACTCCCCTGGACTTCTAACTCTCCTAGACCTCCTCCTGGCAGGAAGTTGGATCAGTGGTCAGTGCAAAAACTGCAGGATTTTATAGTTTTTAAATATAGATGGGATATGATAAAAAAAATAAAATCTCATGCTATGTATGAAAAATGTGACTTAAAATGGGTACTTTTCTGATGACACATTCCCTTTAAGACAATAGCCCATATTTACTAAAGTGGAACAATTTGGCAAACTAAGTCACAAAGTGGTGTGTGTATATATCAATCATACATGTTTTATTGAATTTTTTTTACATTCCGAAGCGAGTGTGGCATTTTGCACCAAAATTCTGGCAAAAAATCTGTTTTAAAGTAAGCCAACAAATAGTTGGAAGTCAGAGAAAAATATCTATCCCTCCACCAGATTTATCATCCAGCCAGAGCACCTGTGATAAATGTGGTGCAGGTCTAGATAACTGGTCTAAGCTCTACAGGATTAGAAAATCTGGGCCAATATTGAGAATGAAATGACTGTCCAAGTTAGGAAAAATAATTAAAATAAGTAGCCATTGTTTGTCGAGTTGCCTCCCTGGTGGTCTTTGATTTTCAGGGCTGTAGTGTTAACTTCATGGGCACCACATGCTGTAACCCTACAAACTAAGCCCACTCGATAAGAGCAGAGGGGTGGTTGATACCACAGTGTCATATTGCTTTATACCATCCCCTGACTGTGCCCCACCTTAATATAAACCTGCCTTTAATATTGGACGATCTCTTTAAGTTTGCCATACGCTAAAATGGGTGTAAGATGAATGCTTGTTTGATCATCAGATTTTCCTCCTGATTCTACCATATTCCCTCTCATATACAATCCCAATTTGGTGGATGAGTATTGTGTGACTATGGCTGCTGGAGGGTAGTTTTACTTCATTAAATCCGTTCCCAATGGGCAAAGTTTATCTTTATGAAGTGAAAATGTGTTAAAAGGATTATTCAAGACTAAAAGACCTCTACAGAGTAGTTGGACTCAGCTTGGGGTTCATACTTAACTGATCCCTACTGCATTGCTCCACAGATTCACATCTCTGGGAATCTAAATCCTGTTGATGGGCATCACGACGTCGCCACTGCAGTCAGTGATTGGCTGCAGTAGTCATTTGTTGCCCATCAACTAGATGTTGATTCCGAGACTTGGGACCTGCTGCTGAGGCAGCCATTGAGCGATGTGAACGGGACCAGGTAGGTATGAACCCCACCGCAGGTCCAGCCTTTCTCAAGGTCTGTTTAAAAAAAATCTTAATGTCCCTCACATACTCAATTTAAAGGGGTATGATATATTTCTGACCAGGAAAATACTTGTTTTATAATTTGTGCTTAAATAGCAGATTATAATTACCGCAAATACGAGATGGTTTTAAAGTGTGTTGTGCTGGGTTTCCCATACATGTCTGAGCAGATTGCCACCTTTACCATATGGCTGAGCCGCTTCCTCTGGATTATCTAATTTCCGGCTTGTGTGCTATGTAGAGAATAGGTTTCCTGTATCTGCTGTGATAGAAGTAAAGCCAAGTATTGTTCATATTTGCACAGCCTCTAAACATATTGCCTGGATCTGTCATCAGTTTACGTTTTACCAGTTTGGAGATATGTGTACTTTAACTACATGTACATAGCTTTGTATCTCCTAATTCAATGAATGTTGGCTCTAATGTCTCAATGATGAAAGTGCTGTACAGAAGTTAAATGTGGTTAGGTGAGTACAATATTAGTAGAGTAGAAAACCCTTATCTTCAGAATGACACCAGATCATAAATTTAAGTCTGTCCCTTTTTGAGATCTTGTGCTTTGTAGCACCTGATGGCGACATGGTTCTTCAGGCTTACTCTGCAATGCCTGTTCACCTACTGCTTGATGGGACTAAGGTCTGAGTACCAGGTCACTGACGCAAAGTGATAAGCTCCTGGATGCCCATCATGATGAAAGTGACCTACAGTATTGTCCTTTTGGGAAGCCACTCAAAACTTGGAGAGCAATGTTATTTAGTTGATGATGGTGTCAAAGGGCCTAGTGTGTGTACATAGCTGACCAATGAATGCATAAATGACATCTTCATAGTGTTGACATACAGCTGTGCAGGGAGTAACACTGTTTGCACTACTGCCTATTTTATCCATTTACCTGCATGAGGGAAAACCACAAAAAAATTGTGTAGTTATTTTAAGAGGTTTCCCATGAAAACTTCACCTGTCGGCAGGATAGGGGATAAATATCGGTGGGTTGAGATACAGCCATATATTCTATATTAAGGAATGTAACAGACCATTTTCTCTGATATTTAAAGGGCTTATCTTGGAAATAACAATGACTCAGGGCCCCTGCCGATCAACTGTTAGGAGAGGCCGGATTCTCTTTCAGCTCCACAGCCTCTTCCTAGGCTATGTGATGTCACCGTACATTGGTTACATGGCCTAGATGCAGCTCAGCCCCATTCAAATCAATAGGGCTGAGCTGCACTACCAAGCATAGCCGCTATATGATGTACAGCGCTGTGCTTGGTAAGCATCCGGGAGCTCCGCAGCTTCCCGAAACAGCTGATTGGTGGGGGTCTGAGTCCCAGCACTCCTGCCATTGTGATAATGATGTCCTATCCTGTGGATAGGTCATCAATTTTATCTCCCGTCTTTAAGGAGTCTATAATAGAGGGAAACTAAAGTAATAACTGGAATGGGGCAACTACAGTACCCTGAAAGATTAATAAAATTAGGGTTTTTCACTTTAGAAAAAAGACGACTAAGGGAAGATCTAATAACTCTGCTTATTCTTAAATCTTCATGTTCTCTTGGATGACATTTTGGGGCTTTGGAACTGATTACTCAACTTACTGTACAATGGTTTCAACATACAATGGTCGTCCGGGAACCAATTAATATTGTAACTTGAGGAACCACTGTATATCAGGGGTCAGTACAGAGATCTCTCCCATCTTCTACTTATCCCCAGGAATGTGATTGTGATGAGGGGACATCCTACATGTCTGGAGGAAAGAAGGTTTCTACACAAACATAGAGGATTCTTTACTGTAAGAGCAGTGAGACTATGGAGCTCTGTGCCTGAGGAGGTGGTGATGTTAAACTCACTAACAGACAAGAAGGGTGTACTTTATTTTTTTGCCTTTCTGGAGTGTAGTAATTTTATAGGTTAGTTACTAGAATTCTGGAGAAGGGTCATTGATCTAGGGAGTCATTTATAGTGGCCAGATTGGAATTGGAATTTTTCCCTAAAATGAAAGAAAATTGCTTCTATCTCATGGAGTATTCTGCTTTCCTCTGGATCAACCTTGCAGGATAATAGTCTGATGGATGGATGTCTTTTTAATTCTAACAAACTGTTATTTAAGAAGAGGAATGTTCTGATGGAAATGCCTACAGTCCAAAGAACATGGGGAGGGATCTCTCATTTGAGTGGTAATGCATAGTGATGATCGAGCACCATCGGGATGCTATAATGGAAGTGAATGGGAGAACCCGAGCATTAAACCAGGCACCCCCTGCTCTGACGAGGGGAGGGTGCCTGTTCATAGGGAAAGGTCAGAAATTGATGGAAACACCACTGAAATGGTTCAGGAACAGCATGGGGAAGATGTCTCACTCTCAATACATCTTGGATTTCCACGTCGCTGCTGGGAACCATGTTGTCCAAGTAGTACGCCACTTTTACAGACTGACAATAATACGTACAATTTTTTTTTTTTTTTAGATGAAAAATTAAGAATCATTCTTTCCTGTATATAAAGTGCAAGTGCTGCCAAAAATTACAAGGAAGAGGTACTCCAATACAACCTGTATATCACTTAATGGAGGGCCTCATTGTGGTACAATAGTTCAGTTAGTAGGACTCCTATACTCAGTGCAGATGAGTGTATGCAGCTTTATAAGTGAAAGGGCTGCCAAAAATTACAAGGAAGCGGCACTCCAAAACACCCTTTGTTGCACATAAAGGAGGGCGTCATACAGACCCTTCAAAAATTTTGATTGATGGCCTGCTGGTGACCCTCAAACATTTGGAGCAAGGACCTGGTGACTCTAGATAACCACGATTGCATGTCCCAGTGACGGCGACGATCCATTCGGATGTCTGCCCTATTGACTTTCGATGTTCTTTTCTGCGCCTACCATGGTGGTAACGGGGAATCAGGGTTTGATGCCGGAGATGGAGCCTGAGAAACGGTTCCACATCCAAGTGAGGTCAATGGCTGAAATCAGATTGGCTGTTGTTGCCTTGCCCTTTTTTTCCTAATTTTGAGCCACTCAGAGAGGGTGGGTCAAGTTATTAAAGCACAAATGTCCAAGGAAGGCAGCAGGTGTGCGGCAATTACCCACTCCCGACTCGGGGAGGTAGTGACGATAAATAACAAGAGGCCCTGTTATTGGAATAAGTACACTTTCCGTTAACGAGGATCTATTGGATGGCAAGTCTGGTGCCAGCAGCCGCCTTGCTCCTGGCCTCCACAACGTTCACCCAGTGTGCCGTCATGGTGAGGATTGTGTTGACCAGACTCTTGGATACTGCGACTGGACTTGGTGGAAGACAGGGTGGTGCTTAACCGACTAGAAGCATTATCTGCTGCAATCCAACCGACCACCTGGTTGCACTGGTCTGACTTCAAGAGTTTTGTCCTGCGATGCCCTGCAAACTGGGACATGAAGCTAGGTATTGTGGATGATTGTTTTTCTTGTACTTTTCTTGTAGCAGGCACAGTATCAACGCGCCCAGGGCCATGGCCTCTGCGTGAACCATAAGCATCACGGCCACTTCCCTGTCCTTAATGCTCGCCTTCTTCATATTAAATGTTATATGCATGCTAAAAGTATGGAAAAGAAAAATCTCTGGCCCTGACACACAGAAGGTGATGTACAGATGTCACAAGTCACTGCAGACACCCTCTATAGAGAAAGTATTGAAAAGTATGGAAAAAAAAATTGCTGGCTATATTATATTGCTGCCGCCACACACAATAGTCCTTAAAAGGACTTTTGGGTCTTTTGAAATGTTTTTCAACTAAATAGTTTGCGATCACATTCCCTACACTATCTGTCCCTTCCTAAGCGCAGCTCTCCCTGACTTATAATGAGCGGAACACGTGCCATCGGGTGCAATATAGCACCTGATCACTTGTTCCGGCCAGCCAATCACTGTAATGCCAGTAACCAACAGGGCTATGGCATTAGTGATGGCAGTACTCACCTGCACATTTTTTGGCTGCATAGCAGCTGCGAAACGTGAGGGGAGGAGGCTCGAGCATGGCGCTCGAGCACACGAGCACATGCGGTACTCGTCCAAGTACCGCCATGTGCTGAGCGTAGCGATGCTCGAGCCGAAGAGCAGTTCGGCCAAGCATGCTCGCTCATCATTTGTAATGCATATTTCAGTCCACAACTCCATTCCCTTCTATAAGGCTGACATATTTGCGCTCTGTCAGTCCTATAAAAATGAAGGTGGTGGTGGGCCACCATGCATGCCACCACCCATTCAGAGGCCAAATGGGCCCCCCTTTGTTCTCAGGATCTTGGGGGGAGGTCCAGCATTTACAATCTCATATTTATCACCTGTTCTGTGGAATTTGTGAGGTAGTACCTCATTAAATGGTCACTAAAGTTTCACACAACTTCACATAAATCAATGCTATAGTAAATATAAGAAACTTTGTAATATATTTTATTAGAGAAAAATACTGCCTTCTCCAGGTATCAGCTGTTTTGTCTCCCTCCTTTCCTAAACTAACATTCAGGCTGAATTCTGTGATAGATCAGTCTTGTGAGACCAAGATGGACTGCGTGGTCACTGAAAGATTAGATTACATCATCCCTTAGAAGTCTGTGGGGAGAGGAAATACCGTGAGAAAGACAAAAACAGCCAAGATTCAGCAGCTAATAGTAAGGCCTTATACACATAGCTGTGTCCATATTTCAATGCACATAATACTTATAGCTATTGTGTGCATTCTGTAGTTTTCTTATTCACGTCAATAGAGAAGCTTATTCTCAGACCTGCCCTGAGATTTGTGGATTAACAAAAAAGGTGTGCATGACTCCACAGAAATGAATGGGTCATGTGTGGGAAAAATCATCAGACTGATGAAAAATACTGTCATACGTATGAGTCCTTAGTGTTATTTAGGGTGAAATTGGTTCTGATATAAAAAAAAAAAAAAAAACACCAGAATAAGTCCAAGTGGTCCTTTTTTGTTGCTATTTTTTGTAGCATTTTGTTGCAGCATTTCTTTCTAACATTTTGTACATAGTGTATGTACCACTAGCACTTTATTCATGGAGTTTTTGCCCCATGGAGAAGGTGTTGGCAAAATGCATGGAAAAATGCCAAAAGCCCCAACATGCTGCACTTTTTTTAAAAGAAGCAAGAAAAAAAGGCATCTAATGACCAAGAACATCAGTAGCAAAAAAATAAATAAAAAATTGTGCGTCCTGCATTTTATATTTCCCATAGACCTTCAGCTAACATCTGCAGCTGGCATTTTTGCAGCAAAAAAAGCCAATAAAAATGCAAAAGTGCAGAAAAACACCTCTAAAGAAACTTTGTGAAAGAACCTTCATTTACAGCTATATGGCCAAGTACTTCTTTAAAATGTTCTATAGGGTGCTTCTGAGTGCGTGCTAGGTCCCTTTCACACGAGCGAGTTTTTCGCGCGGGTGCAATGCGTGACGTGAACGCATAACACCCGCGCTGAATCCTGACCCATTCATTTCAATGGGTCTGTGTACACGAGCGTTGTTTTTCACGCATCAGTTCTGCGTTGCGTGAAAATCGCAGCATGTTCTATATTCTGCGTTTTTCACGCAGCCAAGTGCGGGTGCGATGCGTTTTTCACTGATGGTTGCTAAGAGATGTTGTTTGTGAACATTCAGTTTTTTATCACGTGCGTGAAAAACGCATCAAAACGCATTGCACCCGCGCAGAAAAAACTGAACAACTAAACGCAATCGCAGACAAAGCTGACTGAACTTGCTTGCAAAATAGTGCAAGTTTCACTGAACGCACCCTGAACGCATCCGGCCCCAATCTGCAACGCCCGTGTGAAACCAGCCTTAGGAAGCTAAATCTATGGTCCGGCTGTTCTATGGGCCGACATTGTTACAGAAAGTCTCTACCCACCAGCTCAGAGACAACTGAAAATCATTGATATAGCATGCAAAGGAGAAAAGTCTAAAAACGCCATGTTAAAGGTCAAATATAGTATTATCCTAAATGTATACAGAAAAAGCTAATTATTCTACACCTTTAGGGGGTAATTTATAAAGACCGGTGATTTAGACGCTAATTCCCCTGCGCTGGTGCTGGATGCGCCAAAGTTATGTAGAGGTGCTGGCTTCTTTCATTATTTACACCCCCCCCCCCCCATTCCTGATGTGTACAATAACTTTCTAATTTATAGTAATTTAAAGGGGTAGTCCGCTTTTTACTATTGATGCTCTGCTCTGTTTTCCTGCTGATCGCAGAAATTGCAGTGATGAGCTATTGTAATTATAAATATGGCGTCCCCATTCACTTCTATGGGACGGATCTGAAGGATTCACTTGAACAAACAGACGTCCCATAGAAGTGAATGGGGACGTCATACTTGTAATTACACCTGCTCCTCACTGCAATTGCTGGGGCGCTGGGAGTCGGACCCTCTGGCGATCTGATATTGGTGAGGATAGGTCATCAATAGTAAAAACCCTTTCAAGGGCTCATGCACTTGAACGTGTGCTGGCGGGGCTGGAAATACGGAAATGGAATGCACACGGAGTAACTTCCAGTTTTTTTGGCGGACCCATTGAAATGAATGGTTCCACATCCGCAAAAGAAAAGGAACAGACACAGAAAGAAAATACGTTCGTGTGCATGAGGCCTAACTTTAAGACTGGATCATACACTCCTAAAGAGAGATTTTTTTTTTCTATTTACTAAAATTGTTTTAGTGCCAATCTAAAGTGCTTTAATGCTTTTCTTTTATACACCTCTAGATTGCAAACATTCCACACCCCACAGCACCAAATGTTATTTCAGGTGTCCACCAGTGTGTGCACACATTACAGTTTACATATAGAAAGAATTACTCAGCATAAAAAGTAAACTTTGCAAATACTTTTTATCATTTATCTTGTACTGATCCTGGGTCACAGCCTGTAGAGCACCAATCATGATTCTGCAGACTTCAGAGCTAAAATCCCCCAGCAATCCTTGTTGGCTCCTCATTTACATAATGTTTAGCCTGATGATTTTTTTTTTTTTTTTGTGAACTGCATAATAGGAATTCAGCTAAACCTTTGACAAAGTTGATTATTTACAATATCAATCAGCAGAACTGTGAATGCAGCTCTGGGCTATTAAACACATTTTATGATAAAAGTTATATCTCAAGCTCTAATTTTAATATAATAATAAACTGACACAAACAACATATAAAGCATCGTCTCCTGGACTCCTCAGCCCATGCTACTCCTTTCTGTACAGATACTGTTTGCTCTTTTTACACAGACAGCAGCATTATGTCTGTAAACTGTCCTCAGCAAACTATACATTTGCTTTTAAATATATTTCCAGGATTCTTGAACAGGGTGGGATCCATTGGCAAAAATTGCATGTGTAATAAACTATTGCTTGGAATAATTTCCCCAACAATGTTTTTTTGGTAAAAGCCCAAAAACACAGAGTAAGCTAAAAGTCAGGAAACAGCTCAAATGTCTAATGTGTGATAGAAGGTTTAGTACAAAGCCAAGTCCGTCAGGATTCTATTCATTATACAGTTTCACTGTAAGACATTTGTGTTCAATGTCTACCACTCATTTACTATGCTGAAATACGCCAAAATTAGGCATATTTCAGGCGCAGATAGCGGCGCAACATTTAGTTGCACCGCTATCTGTGACTTCACCCCGCTCACGCTAGTTCAAAAATTGTGGTATGGCAGGCCAGTCTCATTCACCATTTTCTACGCTTTGTCTAAATGTAAGACAGCCAGGAAGTGTGTAACAGCGTCCTCTGTGCGACGCTGTCCCCCCGCTTGCTTGCCGCCGCGGTTCCGGGCACCAGGCACCGTGCTCATCTGTGATCGTGGTCTGTGCTTCCCTATCTCTGCTGCAGCTTTGGGTTCTGCCGGTGTGGTTAGTATTACCTTTGAAGATTCCGCTCCACAACTTCCATTCAACCTGAACACTGCTTGAACTCTGCTTCGGTTGTGGCAGTACGCATCACTCCCTGGGTGGGGCTGAATTGTGTCAGGTGATCTCGTTGACCTATCCCGGCTCTCCTGCAGGTACTTTAGTAGCTCAGCCCTCTATCCAGACACCTCAGTGTCAAGGTCCTAATCTTGTGCTACAGAACTTGCTAACCACTCGTGTTCCTGACTTCGTACTTCGTTCCTGGACTTCGTTTATCTCCTATCCCAGCCTGCTTCCATCGCCTCTCCTGTTGCCGACCCGTATTTTCTGACCTTGCTCATGTGCCGCCTGCCTTGACCCTTTGCTCGTCCTGGCTACGCTTCTGCATCATCCTCCGGTTCCTGTCTTGCTGCTCCTGGTCACGACCCTGTCTGGTTTACTATGTCTGTACTGTCAGTACCTTCGCAGGTACCTCCTGGTCTGCCTGGACCAGCTGTCACTGACTGGTTCATGCTCCAGAGTAGCCACTACCGATGATCAAGCCTATCCTCACCATCTGAGGCTCTAGTGAAATCCGGGTAGTTGCTTAGTCACGCCCCTCTGGAGTATTACTAGTCAGTGGCACAGTGGGTTCACATCCGCTGTGCCGTGATAAAGTGGCCTTACATTTACAACTGGCGCTGGATGCGCCGAAGTTATGGAGAGGCCTACGTCTCTTCACAACTATTGTAAATCCACCGCCAGTTTAGGGCTTTATTAAAACCGGTGTCTAAAATGCCAGTCTAAATAAATGTGCTCCTACATGTCCCATTTAGGGTAACTGTGGGCTTACAAAGATTGGCAAGGGGGATACATTTCTTTATATAGTCTGTCCCTGCTGAAAGGTCAGTAAAGATCATGGAGGGAGAGAGAAGCTAAATAGATGGAGCTACAGCAGAACATCTGTGGAGGTTCAGGATTTCATACCCCTTACAATAAGATATTGATGGCCTGTTCTAGGGAGACACCCTCAATATAACAGTTTTGAACCATCCCTTTAAGTACCAGGACCACATGCTGTAAATAGATTGCAGTTGGTCCTTAACTGGTTAATAACAATGGACTGGACGAGTTTTATGTGAAATTACTTTATACCCAGCGGTTTTGCAAATAATTTTCCAGTCTTTAGACTTTCTTGGTTATTAGCTGATCTGGCGGTGATCTGCTCATGTTTTGTGAATGAAGACATAGTAATAGCGAACTGCTGCACTCTTCATGGTTTATGGTGGGCACGTCTTAGCTTTTAACTTGTCCTTTGCTGTCAGTAAAGTCATTTTAAATGTGTATGAGCTTTCTTCTATTTCACTTAATGGTTTAGAGCAAGAAGAAACATGTTGTAGAAGTTTGTTGTCTGTAACAGAAGATTATGCAACGGATGCCTCCCCCCAGGGCCCTCTGTATAATGCGTCCCATGTAGGAAATGCCGAGTGCTGTAATGGTGTGGCCCAAATGTCTCTTTATGTGTGTCGCGGTGCTGCTACCTGGATACGGCTGGACCCCAGGCTTTGGCTCCGAAGCAATAAATAGGGGGAATAATTGAGGGATAAAAGAATAACTTCAGTCCAGTCCAGACCCAGACCAATGGCAGCTTTACTTGAATAAACGTTTCTCCAAACAGTTTACAGGCTTTGTCTTGGTTCCAGCAGGCTTTAGCAGTAAAATGGCAGGCAAACTCAACTCTGCTATATCTGACTCTGCTGTCCTGACAAGCTTAATTAGTGTCTCTGCTTTCTTCATGATGCTGTGCTTCACTCTTTGGTCAGGCTTATGTTCAGCCAAGGGATGTGGTAGAATCCGGTGAGCTCCAACATGGAGTCCCTACCAGCACACACACTAGCACTAGCACCAGTTCTCACTGGTCCCTATCCTTCCTCCAGGAAATTGGACTCTCCTACTTCTCTCCAGAGGGGGGTTATAATGGAATGGTTAGCTCCATTCTACATAATTACAGCTCTGCTGTGTTTGTTGCCACCTACTGGTGAACCAGGCATATTACATGTTATAAACAGTTGTCAATCAAAACTAAACGAGTGAGTCAATGTCCTAATAGGCAAAACTGTTTTTAATCATGATTAATAAAATGTATGGCAAAATACAGCATGATGGTAAGGAATCCAAATATGAAGCACTGCCAGAATCATGAAACCATACCTAACATATTGGGCTTTGCATTTTGGCTTGACCATCTATTTTTCTAGTGGTAGCATTATAAGGTTGTTTCATTGATGTAGGTTTCCATGCTAGTTAGAGACGTATTCAGTTTGCCCGATTGATGCATTCCTTCCTCCAGTATTTATAAACTTGGCTACTTAGTACATGAATATTTAGGCTTTTGTACGGATATTTATTTATTTATTCCATACCAGTGTTGGGTATTGTTTTAGGATCTGGCAGTGCTTCATATTTGGATTCCTTACCATCATGCTGTATTTTGACATAGTTTTTAATCATGATTAATAAAAAATGTTTTGCCTGTTAGGACATTGACTCACTCGTTTTGTTTTGATTAAGATATATATATATTTTTTGAGTATTCCTATCACAAGTCATTTAGGATCTATTGTGATCCTAAATGTTATAAACAGTTGCAAACATTATTATAGATGCACATTATGGAGAGGACCTGGAACATAATCCATAGATGACGTTATGTTACCAGGAATGGGCAAACTGCGGCTCTCCAGCTGTTGTAAAACTACAAATCTCATCATGCCCTGCTGTAGGCTGATGGCTGTAGGCAGACTGGGCAGACTGGGCGTTGTAGTTTTACAACATCTGGAGAGCCACATTTTGCCCATCCCTGTGTTAGACCATTAGGGACAGTAGCAGGGTGTAGGAGTGGCAACACCACTTGTAAGTTCCCCTGGTCATAATTAATATCATGTATTCCAAGGAGAAATCCACGGCACCAGAGGTCCATATTAGAAAGTGCTTTTAATACATAACGTTTAGTTTACATCATTCTGTTCCATCCAGAGAAAGTATAAACGAAACCCCAAAGTTTCGGTCGAGTAGTGACCTTTATCAAGGGATCTGAAAAGAATATAGACAGACAATCTCTTATAAGGTATCCTGGATTACAAAATGGTGGAGGTGGTGTTAGCCTAGATATAACATAAATATGTAGATAATGATAATAGATCCCGTTTCTATATAATTAGGGAAAGATTAAGCATAAATGTAAACTGGATAAACAATCGTATATCATCTAATCACGTGACGGCCTATGTGACTGTGAGGTCACGGGCTTCCGATCACGTGACGGGTCATGTTCCAGAGGCGACGATTGTGCAACGCGATTGCCTTTAAAAAGCGTGCATGCGCGTGTGTGCAGACGCTGCCGCCACACCCTGCTGCCATCGGCCTGGCTGATCACGAACAGCTCAAAAAGAAATAGAGGAGTTAAACTTGAATCGTTATCTATCATTGCATGAACTGATACTTTATCAATCCCTGTGCGTCCCCTGATGAGTTGGCCCTAGGCTAGCGAAACGCGTTGGAATAAGCTCTACTTTCATGCTATTTTGTTGTGGAAAGAGCTATATGTACGGTTTACTTGCTGTGGTACCAGGTCTCTCTTTGCTTGCTCCCTTTTTCTGACGAAGCTGGGCAGTCCACTGGTGCAGCGGTGGGACGTCAAGGGACACACTAGGAGGGAGTACTAACACAGTGGGATTGCCCTGTCGAGGGTGAATACATGTTTCCCCTGTGCAGAGGAGGGATTTCTAGGGGTAGAGACCCAGTGTTCCCCTCCCTCCTTTTGTGGTACGGCACAGCATTTTTTGCACCCACACTACAGTGTGTTATATTGTGTTGAGCACTTTGTTGGTTCATCAACCTCTTTTATTGGGTTAACATTTTAAGTGTGTAATAAAAGTTAAGTCTTAATTGAGGTCACCCATTAATTTTTGTTTTTCTTTGCTCAATATTTGGGTACCCATCTGTTTGTGACTTGAGATTGACCATTGATTTCCCATGGTTGTTTAAAGAGGTAGTCCTACAAACCCATGACAAAACTCACTGGGTGAGATTTATCAAACTGGTGTAAAGTAGAACTGGCTTAGTTGCTCATTGCAACCAATCAGATTCTACCTTTTGATTTTCAGAGCTCCTTTTGGAAAAAAGAAGGTGGAATCTGATTGGTTGCTACGGGCAACTGAGGCAGTTCTACTTTACACCAGTTTAATAAATTCCCCCATTGTACATATGGTCTCACAGCTTAGTGTTATTATATGACCAGCTTTCATTGAAATGCATAGGCAGAGACACACAGAGAACTATGGAGAAAATAATATCTCCATACTACCATAACATAATATTAAAGTGGTTGCACAAAGTTACCAAAACATGGCAGCTTTAGCAGTACCCCAGACCTGCGGGTATCTGCAGTTGTTATGTATTATTACAGCAACATGAAATGGTATGCTTGACAGAGACAGGGTTAACCACCCTGTTCCTCCCCTCTTAGTAGGAATGGGCTGGTCCTACTTCCTGCCTATTCTTGATCCAATTCTCCTGTGACACCACTACTGCAAGAAAAACAAGAATCAGCTTTCCTAGAAGCTACAGTGTCGATAGCAGAGTGACCAGCAAGCCACAGCTTTACAGACCCAGCTGCATGTGAAGGACTATGGTTTAGACATCCATCACCAAGACCTCTTCCAGGCCAGATCAACTCAAAGCCTGCATTATACAGTGGATACCAATAGCCACAAATCCCAGCATCCAGCTGTTAGCTAGAAGTTCAAGGGAGAGACATCAGCAAGATAGCATGTCAGAGGTGCCGTTAACACGTTCAGGAGCTTGGACGAGAATGCTCGTCCTAACTTGCAGGTACTTAACGCACTAGGATGAACAATTTCGTCCTGCAGTTAAACTGTCACTGTGAGTAAACACACAGTTGATGAGAACTGAGCTACTTGTAATTCTCCTTCTCTAGTGTTGAGGAGATCAAAGCTGTGGATTAGCCTGCCCTTAGGCCTCTTTCACACTTGCGTTGTCCGGATCCGGCGTGTACTCCACTTGCCGGAATTACACGCCGGATCCGGAAAAACGCAAGTGAACTGAAAGCATTTTAAGACGGATCCGTCTTCAAAATGCTTTCAGTGTTACTATGGCAGCCAGGATGCTATTAAAGTCCTGGTTGCCATAGTAGTAGTGGGGAGCGGGGGAGCGGTATACTTACAGTCCATGCGGCTCCCGGGGCGCTCCAGAATGACGTCAGAGCGCCCCCCTGCGCATGGATGACGCGCCATGCGATCACGTGATCCATGCGCTTGGGGAGCCCTGACGTCACTCTGGAGCGCCCCGGGAGCCGCACGGACGGTAAGTATACTGCTCCCCCGCTCCCCACTACACTTTACCATGGCTGCCAGGACTTTAGCGTCCCGGCAGCCATGGTAACCATTCAGAAAAAGCTAAACGTCGGATCCGGCAATGCGCCGAAACGACGTTTAGCTTAAGGCCGGATCCGGATCAATGCCTTTCAATGGGCATTAATTCCAGATCCGGCCTTGCGGCAAGTCTTCAGGATTTTTGGCCGGAGCAAAAAGCGCAGCATGCTGCGGTATTTTCTCCGGCCAAAAAATGCATTAGGATAAAACTGATCAGGATTCTTCCGGCATAGTGGCCCGACGACGGAACTCTATGCCGGAAGAAAAGAACGCAAGTGTGAAAGAGCCCTTACTCCTCAGCTGCAGAGTTAACCCCTTCAGTACTCCTCACACATCTATAGCCCTTCCTTACTTCTATGTTTGGGGAGCTGTGTGACCAGTGAATGTCATTTACAAAATGATCCAAACATGAAGTAGACATATGGGAAATGTAAAGTAAACTATTTTAGGAGGTATTACTATCTGTTTTAAAAGCAGAGAAATAGAAATTTTGAAAATTACGAATTTTTCCAAATTTTTGGTAAATTTGGTATTTCCACTTCATCACCACGACGGCTACAAGGAGATTGACCCCTGACCTCTGTAGGGGCAGGAACAGAGAGAGGGTTTAAATCCCCCCCTCCCACCACCAACACCAGTGTTTCCTGTCCCTACAGAGGACAGGGGCAGAGAGAGTCTCCCTGCGGGGAGATGAAGATGTAGCAGAACTTCCTGACACCTACCGGGTGTTCCCCCTGCCCTCCTGCGGTCTCCGTACTAACGCTGGGCAGGGGCGAAGGAGGGAGGCCTCGCTCCATTATTATATGTGAGCCTGCTCCCGGTCGCGATCTCCCGCCGGGCCTGTTTGGCTATCGCCGGGTGCGCGCCTAAGCGCTTCAGGATAACGGCCGTCGTCACTTCCGGGTGCCGAAAGGAAGTGACGTCATTCAGAGGCGTCTCCGAGTTCAAATTTTCGCGCGCAGCAGCGCCGATTGTCAGTGTACCGGAGCCAGTGTGCAGTCATGTCGGCTGAACCCCGCTCCCCTGGAGACCCTTCTGTGCCGCCTGTAGTAAGTCCCCTGTGGGGAAGCGCTTTTTTTCCTTACCCTGTACTTGTCTTTACACTGTACCAGGTTACTTGTTCCTCCTCCTCCACATCTCTGGCTTGGGGCTATATCCTGCTGTTAGCATGTGTACTTACCATAGCTAATTAGGGTTGTTCTCCCCAGGTCACTAAGGAGGCTCAGAGAAAGATCAAAAAACAGTCCAAATGTGTGTCCTGCCTCAAACGGCTACCGGACGACTATCGTAAAAAACTCTGTAAGGACTGCATATCTAATGTGATTGCCGAGGAACAGCCTTCTTTCCTTAAAGATCTAAGGTCCATGATCCATGAGGAAGTCAAAACCTCCTTATCTCAGATACCTTTACCCAGGGATGAACCCCCTTCAAAAAGACATAGGGGCCCATCCCCTTCACTATCTGATCCAGAGATTATAGAGGAGGAGGCCTCGTCCTCCAGAACACGGGAGGACGAGGTGGTCTTCTCTGATCTTGAGATTCCAGAATCAGAACAAAGATTCTGCTTCTCCTTGGACGAGATGCCTGACCTATTAAGGGCAGTCCGGGCCACTATGGGGGTCGAAGAAACCCCTAAAGCACACTCAGTCCAGGATGAGATGTTTGGGAGGCTCAGGGTTAAAAAAACCCGTGTATTCCCAATCAATGAGAACATACGGGATATGGTGCTGGACGAGTGGTCCAACCCAGAAAAAAGGTTGGGGGTATCCAGGTCCTTTAGAAACCGGCTGTTGTTTGACACGGACGAAGTTAAAATCTTCAGCGAAACACCAAAAATTGATATCCAGGTGGCAAAGGTCAATAAAAAGACTGCCTTGCCCTTTGAAGACACCTCTCAACTGCGTGATCCCATGGACAGGAAAGCAGATAGCCTCTTAAAAAAATCTTGGGAAGCAGCGATGCTTGTCTTAAAAACAAACATCGCTGCTACCTCAGTGGCAAGATCCATGAAACTGTGGCTAGAGGAACTGGAATCTCGTATCACAGATAATACTCCTAGGGATGAGATCTTGAGATCCCTCCCCCTGTTAAAATCCGCCACAGCATTTATGGCTGACGCCTCAGCGGAATCGGTCAGATTCGCCGCAAAGGACGCGGGACTCTCCAATGCGGCCCGTCGCGCCCTATGGATGAAAAGCTGGTCGGGCGACAACACATCGAAGATGAAGCTTTGCTCCATCCCGTTCTCAGGGGAATACGTCTTTGGGCCCGTCCTAGACCGTATCCTGGAGAAAGCGGCGGACAAGAAAAAGGGATTCCCAGAAGAGAGACCCTACAAAAGGAAATATCCCTTTCGGGCCCCCACTAGCCAGAACAATCCCTTTAAGGGTAAAGGGAAGTCAGGACGCTGGAGTTACCCTAAAGGGGGCAGGGGTAGGATTACCCCCTCCTCCTCCCAGGGTAAACCCTCGGATAAACAATGACGTCAGAGTGGGGGGGAGATTGAAGAACTTCCTGACTCCTTGGGAGTTCATTACCCCGAACCCTTGGGTCCGGGACATCATAAGATCCGGGTACCGGATCGAACTCTCTTCATCTCCCCCAAACCGCTTCATTGTTACCAACCCACATTCCCCCAAAGTACGCGGAAAGATATTGGAAGGAATCCAAAGCCTTCTGGCAACGGACGTAATAATACAGGTCCCGCCAACACAGCAAAAACAAGGTTTCTACTCAAACCTGTTTTTGGTAGAGAAAAAAGAAGGCTCGTTCCGTACGATCATAAATCTGAAAGCCCTGAACAAATTTGTCATCTATCGGAAGTTCAGGATGGAATCCCTGAAATCCCTGATTCCATTGATAAAAAGGAATGCCCTGATGTGCTCAGTAGACCTCCAGGACGCATACTATCACGTCCCAATTCATCCAGAGTCACAAAGGTTCCTGAGGTTCGCCATCCAGGACCACAAGAGGGTAATCCGTCACTACCAGTTTACGGCCCTTCCCTTTGGGATATCATCTGCACCCAGAGTGTTTACAAAGCTGGTAGTGGAGATGATGGCCTTCTTGAGACACAAGGGACTGGTGATCATACCGTACCTGGACGATTTCCTCCTAGTCGGCAACTCAGAGGAAGAACTCAGAACAGACCTGCAGTCCTTTCTGTCCCTTGTCCAGGATCTGGGTTGGTTGGTGAACTTGAAGAAATCAAACCTAGTGCCCTCCAGCACTATCCAGTTCCTGGGCGTTATCCTGGATTCTCAAACACAACGTACCTTCCTTCCGCCAGACAAGGTCAGAAACCTTCAATTAAAGGTCCGACGATTCCAGCACAGGAGGTCCTGTCCTATAAGAGAAGCTATGAGTCTCCTGGGTCTCCTCTCGTCCTGCATCACGTCCGTCCCATGGAGCCAGTCCCACTTCAGATCCCTCCAGTCGTGGATCCTGAGAGCTTGGAACAGACAGCAGGCCTCCTTGGATCAGAAGGTCATGATCCCTCCGGCAGTAAAAACCTCCCTAGATTGGTGGAAGAACACAAGCAATCTGTCATTGGGGGTCGTTTGGGAGAAAATCCCCTACATTCAGGTGCTTACAGACGCAAGCGAGAAAGGATGGGGAGCGACAGTGGGAGACCGTTGGTTTCAAGGTTCCTGGACCCCAACTATCCGCTCTCAGTCCTCCAATTTCAGGGAACTAGAAGCGGTCTGGAAAGCCCTGAAAACCGCAGAGATACTTCTGAGGGGTCAACATATAAAGATTCTCTCAGACAACACGACGACGGTGGCGTACCTATCTCACCAGGGAGGCACGAGATCGGAGAAACTGATGTCTATTACAAAGAAGATCTTCAACTGGGCAGAATCCCACGTGAATTCCATCTCCGCAATCCACTTAAAAGGGATACTGAACGTAGAAGCGGACTATCTCAGTCGCCAGTCGATAGACCAGACAGAGTGGTCCTTGAATCCAGAAGTGTTCCAGCTGCTGGCAGGAAGATGGGGCACTCCACAGGTGGATCTATTCGCATCCAAAAGAAACGCAAAGGTACCGACGTTCTGTTCATTAAACCCACGGGACAATCCCTGGGCGTTGGATGCGCTCACAATTCGTTGGGACTGGGATCTCAGTTATGCGTTCCCACCACTGCCTCTACTTCCCAGAGTAATCCAGAAACTCTACCGAGAAGATACGACACTAATCCTGATAGCTCCCTATTGGCCGAAGAGGAGCTGGTTTCCTGCTCTAAGGAATCTGTCAGTAGAGGACCCATGGCCTCTTCCTGCCAGGAGGGACCTGCTTCACCAAGGCCCAATACTACATCCAGACCCAAGCTTCCTCAAATTGTCAGCTTGGATCCTGAGGTCCAGAAGTTGAGGTCACAGGGGCTCTCGGACCAAGTGATAACTACCCTTAAAGCTAGTAGGAAGAAGGTTACCTTCTCAATTTATTTAAAAATTTGGAAGAGATTCTGTACATGGATGGGGAACCCAGCCCCAAACTTAGAGCCGCCCAATTTCTTGAAGATCTTGGACTTCCTCCAGCAGGGACTTGAACTAGGTCTCAGACCCTCTACCCTAAAGGTACAGGTCTCGGCACTAGCCTGCTTCTTTGATCGCGATATAGCCAGTCATCACTGGATCAGGAGATTCATGAAAGCTGCCTCCCGTCTACGTCCCTCTCTAAAATCTAGGATCCCCAACTGGGACCTTAACGTGGTACTCACCGGCCTAACTCTCGCTCCATTCGAACCCCTATCTGATTGTTCCATCAAACATCTATCATTTAAAACCGCTTTCTTGGTGGCCATCACGTCTGCAAGAAGGATAGGCGAGATCCAAGCATTATCGATACAGGAACCCTATCTCCGTATCACCGATGATAGGATTATTCTTAAATTGGATCCGGGGTTCCTGCCTAAAGTCGTATCGGATTTCCACCGAAACCAGGAGATAGTCCTACCCTCCTTTTGCAATAATCCCTCTAACGATAGGGAATCGGACTTCCACTCTCTAGACGTAAGACGCTCTGTCTTGCGGTATCTTGAAGTGTCAAAGGGTTTCCGTAGATCTAATAACCTGTTTGTCCTCTTCTCGGGGAAGAATAAGGGTCTGAAAGCCTCCAGATCCTCTCTAGCACGGTGGATAAAAGACTCCATTTCCATTTCTTACGGGTCCCAAGACCTGTCTTGCCCCTCAAATTTGAGAGCTCACTCTACCCGGGCCATGTCCTCCTCCCAGGCAGAACGGGCCGGAGCTTCCCTTGAAGACATTTGTAAAGCCGCTACGTGGTCTAACATCCACACCTTTACAAAACACTATAGGTTAGACCTATCCAGCTCAGACTTGTCTTTTGGACGGAAAGTCCTTCAGGCGGTCGTCCCCCCCTAAGCTATAATTTTTTATATCTCCTTGTAGCCGTCGTGGTGATGAAGTGGAAAGCCGGAATTAGACTTACCGGTAATTCAATTTCCACGAGATCACCACGACGGCACATATATTCCCTACCCTTCCTTAAGCCTTACCTGGGAGGTTATGAAGTAATACCCTCGGTTTAGTATGTTTTGTTCTCACCACTTTTTTTCTGTCTCTGTAATTTTGGACACACTGGTGTTGGTGGTGGGAGGGGGGGATTTAAACCCTCTCTCTGTTCCTGCCCCTACAGAGGTCAGGGGTCAATCTCCTTGTAGCCGTCGTGGTGATCTCGTGGAAATTGAATTACCGGTAAGTCTAATTCCGGCTTTTTTTTATAAATTAAAATGAAATATTTTGACTCAAATTTATCACTGTCATGAAGTACAATGTGTGACGAGAAAATAATCTTAGAATGGCTTGGATAAGTAAAAGTGTTTTATAGTTATTACCATATAAAGTGACACATATCAGATTTGCAAAAAATGGCCAGGTCCTTAAGGTGAAAAATGTCAGGGTCCTTAAGAGGTTAACTAACACTGTCAAAACAGCTAGTATGGACCGAGCACTCACATCCAGATTACCAGATAAAATAACAATTTATAGAAAATTCTAAAACATATAAAAACACATCCAACAAGAAATCAGAGGTAGTTACTGCAAATTCAAACAATGAAGCTGATATTACTGCAGACGCATACAGGTGTATATAAAATGGCAAAAATATAGTATCTTGTTTTGGGTAAAATGTCTTGCTCTGGATAAAATGTATTTAGTGCACCCAATACAGCAGGATCCTCAATGGCATATATTGTCCCCTTACAGGGCTATCTTCCTTTAAAAGCAAAGGTATTTGACCCGTTTGTGGGAGCTCAACCACAGCATGTGCAAATGTATTGGCATAAATGTTAGTTCTGTAACACAGCGTGGTACGGCATAGAGTCCGGCTCTCTGTGGCGTCCCACTGGGCCTGGACTGCCAATTCCACGATTACCTCTCCAGACGACTTTCGTATTTGTTTCTTTTCCCAGTAAGAGGAGCAGGTAAAAGTGTATCCGTGTCCTCAGCAGTCGTAGGACCTGTGGTGTATCACATGCTGTGTCACGTGACGTGAGCTTGAGGCCGGGTCCTTCCAAATGGAATGTTCGTTTGGCTAGCCAACAAAGTCCAGTAGAGGATTGAACTTCATAAAAAAGTCCTTCTTGGGTGGGAAGGTATCAACCATACGCGTTTCGGGACCCACTCTTGGCCCCTTCCTCAGTTGGTAACCTGCCATAATGATCATCCCTCCTTTTTATATTAAATTTGGGCTATTTTCAAAACCTGGAATATGTGTTGATCTCAAAACCTGAAATGGAATGTGTCTGCCATCTTGTACCTCTACTTTATACATTAAAATCCACTTGCAAAATAATAAATTAAAAGAAACCATATATATTTATGTATATTTTACATTGGGTCATAAAAATCTCCAAAAATGCATAAAAAACACATATGCGCTTTTGATGCATTTTTTCTGTAAATTGCTTTTTCTGTCTCAATGTTGCTTAAATAACCTCAATATGGTTCTCTATGAACAGTTTTTCAACCCTCACAAAGAAACTTAGGTTATAACTTGAAATGTCACCTCTGTATTGCACAGCCAAAGAGATATAAAATATATGAACATATAAAAATATATAAACATATTTAAACATGTGCAATATATATAGAGAATAAACTTTATCCTGTGCCAGTTTTATACAGATGTTCTTGGTATACTTGTGCGTTGGTATGGAGGAGTGGGTGTGGAGTTTTTTGATTTTCGTTGTTGACGTGGTGGACCTAGCAGCACTTTCCTTGTTATTGTGGGGTGAGCCAGCAAATCAGTTTCTTTATTAACCGACACTGGCCACCATACCTCATGATCTGGGATAGAAATTGCACTTTGTCCCAAACTGCTTGTGTATGTACAACAAGTACATAACCATATTGAGGTTATTTAAGCAACAGTGAGACAGAAAACGCAATTTGCAGAAAAAATGCACCAAAAACGCATATGCGATTTGCAAGTGGATTTTAATGTATAAAGTTGAGGTACAAGATGGCAGACACATTCCATTTCAGGTTTTGAGATCAACACATATTCCGGGTTTTGAAAATAGCCCAAATTTAATATAAAAAGGAGGGATGATCATTATGGCAGGTTACCAACTGAGGAAGGGGCCAAGAGTAGGTCCTGAAACGCGTATGGTTGATGCCTGCCCACCCAAGAAAGACTTTTTTATGAAGTTTAATCCTCTACTGGACTTTGTTGGCTACCCAAGCGAACATTCCATTTGGAAGGACCCTGCCTCAAGTCGTCTGGAGAGGTAATCATGCCGGACTCTATGCCGTACCACGCTGTGTTACAGAACTAACATTTATGCCAATACATTTGCACATGCTGTGGTTGAGCTCTCACAAATGGGTCAAATCACTTTGCTTTTAAAGGAAGATAGCCCTGTAAGGGGACGATATATGCCATTAAGGATCCTGCGGTATTGGGTGCACTAAATACATTTTATCCAATGCAAGATACTATATTTTAGTCATTTATATTTGCCATTTTATATACACCTGTATGCGTCTGCAGTAATATCAGCTTCATTGTTTGAATTTGCAGCAACTACCTCTGATTTCTTGTTGGAATTTTAAAGAACCTTATATGTTTTAGAAGTTTCAATAAATTGTTATTTTATCTTTCTTCATCTACTGACACTGGCCACCATACCTCATGATCTGGGGATAGAAATTCCTTTGTCCCAAACTACTTGTGGATGTACAAGATATATGTTGTACTGAGTAAAGAGAGACTTGTATTCTTTTACTTCTGGTCTGAGTCTTCAAATGACCTTTCCACTGCATTGATCCCCAGGGAGCAACAGCCTGGTACACCGTGGCACAACATCTAATCATGGCTACCACCAACCCCATCGACTGCACCGGCTCCTCAGGGGCTCGCCGCACTTTCCTCCAATAATAGGGTTGCATCTATCCAAATATGTGGTATCGCAGATCTGCTCCATTCATGTCAATACTGGACACAACCAGTACCATGTCTGGCACTGTTTTGGGACGAAAACCCAATCACAATATTTCCAGGTGCAAATCACAGAACAAATTTCTAGTTCATAGTGGTGTCCAGACACTCTGTCAATTACATCAATATTTTTGGCAGAGGAACGATAAAGTCTGCAGTGCCATTCTTGCTGTTGAAGATACTGCCAAGACTGACCCTTGGATTCTTTCACAGTTTACACTGCCAGGTGTTAGGATCACCACAGTTTCTGCAAAATATGCAGCAAAATTCTAACACCAGTCTTGATCTCCAATCTGGTGGCACGAGATGCACCAAAATTATTAAGAGGAGCACGCCACTTAATACACAACCAATGAAGGTATATGGAATATTGTAAACATGATTGGGCAATTACATTTATTGACATGAGAATATGGACATGATTGGCAAAAAATAGACAATTAAAAAAAGCTAAGAACAAACACAACCACAGCGGTGGTCAGGGGCAGGATACACATATATAAAGTGCTAGTGCAATAACAAGGTAACTGGTGGTAACTTTATGTAAAATGAGTATTAATAGAAATCACAGCTATTGAATATGATATGTGACTAAAAAAAGGCTAATATAAACATGGTTCACTTGGAGCCTAGGGCCATATATGAATAGAGAAATTATTCATATAAATCGCATAATCAAAAAACAATACTATCCAGAAATGTATGGTCCTGTACTATAGCAGGCCACGACCACGCTCTGACGCCTGTTTTGTGGTCAGCTTTCTCAAGATGTAAAGCTGACCGCGAAACGTGCGTCAGGGACCAGCACCTATCTGACATTGATGGCACATCCTAGCAATATGCCATCAATGTCCCAGATGGGCCAACCCCATTAAGATACTGTTATTTATGTAACACCAAGATATGCATTTTGGGGTTCTGCATGGGGTGTCGTTCTCACCTTTGATCTGACTCGGCTCTCACTGGAGTCTTGTTTGGAGCTTTTACAGGGTAATGAGTCATTTGCCAGGGGTTAACTCGGAAAAGCCTAGCTCATACTCTGAGAGCACATTAAATGGGTTCTCTGAGACATATCCATGCATTTAAAATATTGTTAGATCTTTCTTGCACATTTTCCTCTCTGGTAGCGCCCCCTGCTGTTTCTCTTGTGTCTAAAATTCAGATCTACTGCAATCAGTGGTGGACCAACGTGCTCTTTTCCTCTTCTCAGTCCTGGCATAGTGATTAAGGATGAGCGAATCGACTTCGGATGAAACATCCAAAGTCAATTCGCATAAAACTCTGTTAGAGTACTGTACGGAGCGGGAGCTCCGTACGGTATTAGAACACATTGGCTCAGATGAGCCGAAGTTATTACTTTACGAAGTTATTACTTTGCGACTTCAGGTAATAAAATTAATTTCTACTGGAAAAAAACTTTTACCAAACTCGGGTTCGGTTCCAAGGTTCCAGCAGTGGTAATTACACCTCATCTCCGCTGCTGAGTTCTGGCTCCATTACTAGCCTGTCGGCTCTGCACATCCTGGGTCTCTGGTTTGATGCTCGGCACGTGACTGCTGAAGTCAATGAATCAGAGACAGGTTAGGCTACTTTCACATCTGCATTATGCTGTCCGGTTTTGAGATCCGACGGAGGCTCTCAAAACCGCAGCACAACACTTCAGTTTTGTCCCCATTAATTGTCAATGGGGATAAAACTGAACAAACCGGAACAGAGTGCAACAGAATGCATTCCGTTCTGGTTTGTGGTGTTCCCATGCTGGACACAAAACCGTTGCAAGCGTTTTTTTCGGATCCAGCGGCCGTTGACTTCCAATGGTTTTAGTGCCAGATACGGTTTCTTCATTTTTGATATAATACAACCGGATCCATTCTGAATAGATGCAGCGGTTTTGCCGAATCTCAAAACCGGACAGCAAAAACGCAGATGTGAAAGTAGCATTAAACTGTTAAGGTCTACCACTGAAGTACTCTTGAACAAACCCCAGTCTGAAATTTGGGATCTTCTCTAAGGTTAAACATCCGTTATTCATATCAATGATATCACAGTTGGTAGTAATGCTTACCACTGAACGTTGTGTCTCTGGCGGATGGAATTTTGCAGGATCCAGATAACATTTTAAATGCACATAAAAGGCAAAAAAGAAAAAAAGAATGTAGTTTAGAGATAAGCAAATCAATTCTAAAGAATGGATCTCTCATATTAGCCAGACTTCTTCACCTGTGGGAGGCTGTAAAGAATTCCCACCTGTAGTATGATTGTCAGGACAGGACTTCTCCCCCTAGTCCTGTCGACTCTGCCTCATCTCTGCTTCAGGAGCAGCTACTCCCAGGTGGCAGCATACATTTTATGCGCAGTAGCTGCTTCTGAAGCCAAATTTGACATTTTTGAATTTTGGCGTAGGCAAGAGAGTGACAGAGCCAGGTGGGCACTTCTTCACCTATGAGGACAGCCCCATCACAGGTGAAGAAGTCGGGCTAATGAGTTAGAGTCGATTTGCTCATCTCTAATGAAGTTGGGGAGACCAGTGTGCTAATTGGTGTTCTGATTGGTGTTATTTTTGGTCATCTGGGAATACTTGTTTGGCCACAAGATGGCAACAAAGCTTTCATAAATATAAATGTCACTGTTATCACCATGTGCCAATCCCAATACCAATGTTATCATCGGCACAAATCAAATTGTCATTTGTAGTCCATCTGCTAATGTCATGTCACAGCCCAGTATAACATGACACCATGCACGAGTACTCCAAATTTCATCAAATCAGATGCATATGTTAACAGAAGATAGAAATGTTTATAGAAGGCCAAATAATTAGCTTTTTTTTCACAGAAAATTCATACCCAATGGCACAACATTCTCGGGCATCCATGGTTTTTGGACATTCAGCCATACACAGCTTTCAATATGAATGTTTTTTGACATTTGTTACACCATGCAAACCAAGGGCTGTACAATTTACTTGGCCTTCACATTTACTACATATATGAACATGTAGGTCCATCTCTGGAGAGTACATAGTGAAATTTTAGCTTTAACATCCCTGAAAGCACAAGAATAGTCCTGCTTACTACAACCTTCAACAAAGAGGTGGCTGCCTCTTTCGTACCAAACTCTGCATTAAGGCATCTGCACTGATGAAGACAATTTGGGCAGAAAGGATCTCAGATTGGTTCCGTTCCAGGACAATGAATCCAAGACTAAATCGCTGAGGTGTGGACTGATCATTCATGGCTAGAAGTGGCCAAGGGTCCCTCAGTAAGTTATAACACTGCAAAAAGGTAAAGTGCAAGCCCTGCAAAAACAAAATACATGTGTAACTTATGTGCCCAAACAAGTGTATCATAGTTATAATGGTTGGTAAGGAGCTCATGAGTCATGACCGCTTCTTGATTTTTACTGAATCTGGTATAGTGGGGGGTTGGGTAGCCAGTAGTCACATGAAAGAAAATATGTGGTCACCTTGGGTATATTCCTTAAACTAAAGTCACTTGCGTGGAGAAAGTGTTGGATGTTGGTTCTTGCAGACACGTGGTGGAAACAGCCAACAACTTCATTTCTCCTCTCAGTGAGAGTCACACTAGCTTAGCATAGCCTAGCTTAGACACATAAGGGAAACATTCTCTTAAACAGTAGTTGAACATGTAACTGGTGAGGTACCAGAAACAGCAGAACAACTGCAGCACGTTTCACAGCTCTTAGGGGGAAGCCTAATGGTCAGGCAGTGCCCCAAGGAGGCTACTGGCTCATGTATAAACCTACATGCTGTTATGGGTTGGGGGGCACAACACACACTACCTACCTAGGCTGTACCATTCCTTTTAGGGTGCCCTGTAGAGATGTCTATAGTACACTAAACCACTTCCCATTTCCAGTATTCACTTGACCACAGACTGTTGGAGCACACAAAGTTCACACTCTTGACATTAGCACAGAGAGTGCACGCTTCTCTACATAGTCCAAGTCCACAGTTTGTTTCTAAATATGGGACCCTGCTTCTTTAGTAAAATAAACACTTTAACTTGTTAAGAGTTCACACCACACAGTATAACTTGTCAGTAACTTGGTATTTGCAATCCTTTATCTTTTGTACCTTTCTCTGCAAGCTCAGACCTTGGCGCGGGCTGTGAACGGCTTTGATAGTGTAGCACTGATACAAAGAAAATATCTTGTAAGCCTTACCCTTGGAAGCCCACCAAGTTCCCAGACATATTCACTCTCATAAGAACTCAATTGGCAACTACTAGTGCTAGCTTTTTCCATCTGCTGATATAGCGGTTGCTTGAATGTCCCTTACTTCACATGTTCAGTCGCTACTGGGGCTCTCCACAGTTCACTGGCACAATCATTTGGCCTCCAACTTATCCTGGGGATCTCTAACTCTACCTCTACACTTCCCTCTGCACATCACACACCTCTGCTTTAGGAATGATGCAAACCTAGGTACATGTGACGGACCATGTGATGACCGGAGTGACGTCAACACAGGTCCTTTTCCTGCACACAGCAAAAAAGAGGACAGAAGAGATGCCGGCTGCGCGAGCAAGTGGATTAAGGTGAGTTTATTTATTATTATTATTATTTTTTTAACCCCTCCAGCGCTACTGTACTATGCATTCTGTATTCAGAATGCTATTATTTTCCCTTATAACCATGTTATAGGGGAAAATATTAATGATCGGGTCTCCATCCCGATCGTCTCCTAGCAACCGTGCGTGAAAATCGCACCGCATCCGCACTTACTTGCGGATGCTTGCGATTTTTCACGCAACCCCATTCATTTCTATGGGGCCTGCATTGCGTGAAAAACACACAAAGAGGAGCATGCTGCGATTTTCACGCAACGCACAAGTGATGCGTCAAAATCACCGCTCGTGTGCACAGCCCCATAGAAATGAATGGGTCAGGATTCAGTGCGGGTGCAATACGTTCAACTCACGCATCGCATCCGCGCGGAATACTCGCCCGTGTAAAAGGGGCCTTACACAAAAAAAATTAACGCATATCTATAACTGTAGGATAATTTTATTAAAGGGGTGTCCAGGTCGCAAAAAAACATGTCTGCTTTCATACAGAAAAAGCGCCGCTCCTGAAAACAACTAGTTTATAAGCTGTGCTTTACGTCTATTCAGGTCCCATCTGTGTAATAGGGCCTCGTTTTAAGTTTAGAAACTACACAATGTGAAAAATGCAATAATAGGGGACACCTGGATGGGAACAAATGGAACAATGGGTTGTATTTGTATTCAGCTTTTTCTATATTTACAAAACCTTTAATGAAACATCACTATGGGCTTTTCAAGCTTTGGAAATCAATGGAAATTCATGATGATGATGATGATGCACCTTTTCTTATTGCAGATGGCTACATCAGTAAACATGGTGCAAATCACATACAAGCATTCAGTTGTGGTATCCATTGTGGTGTCTGTTTGACAAGTCCTGCTTTACAGCGCTGGGATCCAGGATTGGAATCCAACCATGAAAACCTCTGCATGGCGTTTCTGTCCTTGTCATGTTTGCATGAATTGAACTTGCTCTGATTTCATTCTATCCATGCAATACAATAGAGAGTAAAGCCTCATTTATACGTCTGTGTCCGTGCTCTAATCCGTAAAAAGGTGGTCAGTGATGCATCCGTGATGCTGCCCGTGAAGGATCCATGTGTGGTCTGTGTATCAGTTTTTTGCTGTCCATGTGTCATCCGGGTTTCACTGACACTGCACACCTGAAAATTAGGCCGAATGCACACGGCCGTGTTCCGCGGCCGAGAGCGGTCCGTGGTATGCCGGGCTGGATTCCTGTTCAGAGGCGGAGAGCACGGCGTCATTGGTTGCTATGACGTCGTGCGCTTCATGCCACCGCTGCTGTACAGTAATACACTTGTATAGCGTATTACTGTACAGCAGCGGCGGTATGAAGCGCACGGCGTCATAGCAACCAATGACGCCGTGCGCTCCTGCTCTGAACAGGAATCCAGCCCGGCATGCCGCGGAACACGGCTGTGTGCATTCGGCCTTAGTTTGCAAAGTGTCTCTTCCTAATGATCCGTGAAACACAGATTGCATCTGTGGTTTTCACAGACCCCTAGACTATAATGGGGGTGATGGATCCATGAACACAGACAAAGACATGCATCTGTGCCAAAACATGATGTGTGAATTCGCACATTGAAATGAATAGGTACATGTGCTGTCCGTGGAGATCATGTACAGCACCCTTACGCGGAACACTGATGTGTGAATGAGGCTTAAAGGGAACCTGTCACCAGTTTTATGGTGTCCTAACTAAGGGCAACATAAATAAGTGACTGATTCTCTTAGCAAAATGCTGGGTCACTTTCTTTAATTGACCCAGTCAATCTGCCAACATCTTGTATTGAAAAGCTCCAGCTGATAATGATGAGTTCTGAATATCCATGAGCTCCTGACTCTCCCCGCCCACCTGCTGCTGAATGACAGTTTTTTTTTAATATGAATCAGCAGCAGGTGGGAAGGGGAGTGGCTATAGCTCTGAATTAAATATACGCTGGACTCATTGACATCACGCTGGACTCAAATCAGCTCATTAGCATGTGGCATCTTTGTGTGTATATTATGAGGTAACCATCTGTCACACCAGTAAGTGAATACATCTAAGGTACTTTTTAGTAGTTAATGATTGTATATAATTAGTTACATTATAATCAAATATCCACATGACAGGTTCCCTTTAACACTGGGGACTGGGACTTTTGTGAGAGCTGACAATCTCTGTACAGTGCTGCGGAATATGTTGGCGCCATATATGGAAATAAAGAAATGCATCTGGTTTTTAGCTCAAAACTGAAATTCCTGGCTGAAAAACCTCTTTTAAGGACCTTGCCATTTTTCACCTTAAAGGGGTTGTCCGGGTTCAGAGCTGAACCCTGACATCCCACTATTTTCACCCAGACAGCCCCCCTGACTTGAGCATCGGAGCAGTTCATGCTCCGATGCTCTCCTTTGCCCTGCGCTAAATCGCGCAGGGCAAAGACATTTTTTGGAGATCCGGTGACGTACCGGGCTTTCCATGGGGCTGCCAGGAAGCCCGGTGACATCACCGGCACTGATGGGCAGGATTTAGCGCTGCCCTAGCAAGCAAAACAGCTAGGGCAGAGCTAAAGCCCGCCCATCAGAGCCGGTGACATCACCGAACACACTGCCGGGCGGAAATTTCTGCCTGGTCGTGTGTTATTGAAAACAAAAGAGCCTGTGCCCTGCGCAATCTAGCACAGGGCAAGGGAGCGCATCGGAGCATCAGATGCTCCGGTGCTAGCCTCAAGGGGGCTGCCTGGGTGAAAATAAGGGTATGTCCGGGTTCAGAGCTGAACCTGGACATACCTTTATTTTCACCCATACCCTTTAAGGACCAGCAAATCTGACATGTGCCACTTTATGTGGTGATAACCTTAAAACACTTTAACTTATCCAAGCCATTCTGACATTGTTTTCTTGTCACATATTGTACTTCATGACAGTGTTTAACTCCTTAAGGACACAGCCTTATTTCACCTTAAGGACCAGGCCATTTTTTGCAAATCTGACCAGTGTCACTTTAAGTGGTGATAACTTTAAAACACTTTGACTTATCCAGGCCATTCTGAGATAGTTTTTTCGTCACATATTGTACTTCATGGTAAAATGAAGTAAAAAAAAAAAAAAATATCCAAATTTACTAAAAATTTGTAAAAAAAATTGCAAATTTCCAAGTTTCAATTTCTCTACTTCTATGATACATAGTAATACCTCCAAAAATAGTTATTACTTTACATTCCCCATATGTCTACTTAATGTTTGGATCATTTTGGGAATGATATTTTATTTTTTGGGGATGTTACAAGGCTTAGAAGTTTAGAAGCAAATCTTGAAATTTTTCTGAAATTTTCAAAAACCCAATTTTTAGGGACCAGTTCAGGTCTGAAGTCAATTGCGAGGCTTACATAATAGAAACCACCCAAAAATGACCCCATTCTAGAAACTACACCCCTCAAGGTATTCAAAACTGATATTACAAACTTTGTTAACCCTTTAAGTGTTCCACAAGAATTAATGGAAAATAGAGATACAATTTCCAAATTTCACTTTTTTTGGCATTTTCCATTTTAATAATTTTTTTCCAGTTACAAAACAAGGGTTAACAGCCAAACTAAACTCAATATTTATGGCTCTGATTCTGTAGTTTACAGAAACCACCCACATGTGGTCGCAAACCGCTGTACGGGCACACGAGGAAAGGAATGCCATACGGTTTTTGGAAGGCAGATTTTGCTGGACTGTTTTTTTTGACACCATGTCCCATTTGAAGCCCCCCTGATGCACCCCTAGAGTAGAAACTCCATAAAAGTGACCACATCTAAGAAACTACACCCCCTCAAGGTATTCAAAACTGATTCTACAAACGTCGTTAACCCTTTAGGTGTTCCACAAGAGTTATTGGCAAATGGAGATGAAATTTCAGAATTTCAATTTTTGGGCAAATTTTCCATTTTAATCAATTTTTTCCAGTAACAAAGCAAGGGTTAACAGCCACACAAAACTCAATATTTATGGCCCTGATTCTGTAGCTTACAGAAACACCCCATATGTGGTTGTAAACTGCTGTTCGCGCACACGGCAGGGCGCAGAAGGAAAGGAATGCCATACAGTTTTTGTAAGGCAGATTTTGCTGGACTGTTTTTTTTGACACCATGTCCCATTTGAAGCCCCCCTGATGCACCCCTAGAGTAGAAACTCTAAAAAAGTGACCCCATCTAAAAAATTACACCCCTCAAGGTATTCAAAACTGATTTTACCTACTTTGTTAACCCTTTAGGTGTTTTCACAAGAATTAATGGAAAATAGAGATACAATTTCAAAATTTCACAGTTTTTGTAAGGCAGATTTTGCTGGACTGTTTTTTTTGACACCATGTCCCATTTGAAGCCCCCCTGATGCACCCCTAGAGTAGAAACTCCAAAAAAGTGAGCCCATTTTAGAAACTAAGGGATAGGGTGGAAGTTTTGTTGGTACTAGTTTAGGGTACATATGATTTTTGGTTGCTCTATATTACACTTTTTGTGAGGCAAGGTAACAAGAAATAGCTGTTTTGACACAGTTTTTATTTTTTGTTATTTACAAAATTTATCTGACAGGTTAGATCATGTGGTATTTTTATAGACCAGGTTGTCACGGACGAGGTGATACCTAATATGTATACTTTTTTTTAATATAAGTTTTACACAATGATTTCATTTTTGAAGCAAAAAAAATCATGTTTTAGTGTTTCCATAGTCTGAGAGCCATCATTTTTTCAGTTTTTGGGGCGATTACCTTGATTTTTCAGGGTGCGTGTGACTTTTTGATCGCTTGCTATTAAACTTTTTGTGATGTAAAGTGACAAAAAATGGTTTATTTAGCACAGTTTTTATTTAAAATTTTTTACGGTGTTCATCTGAGGGGTTAGGTCATGTGATATTTTTATAGAGCCGGTCGATACGGACGCGGGGCGATACCTAATATGTATATTTTTTTTATTTATGTAAGTTTTACACAATAACAGCTTTTTTAAAACAAACAAAATGATGTTTTAGTGTCTCCATATTCTGAGCCATAGTTTTGGGGGATGAGGATACTGTTAGATTGGTACTATTTTGGTGGGCAAACGCCTTTTTGATCGCTTGCTGTTGTACTTTTTGTGATGTAAAGTGACCAAAAAATGGTTTATTTAGCAAAATTTTTATTTTTTATTTTTTGCGGTATTCATCTGAGGGGTTAGTTCATGTGAAATGTTTATAGAGCCAGTCGATACCTAATATGTGTACTTTTATTTTCCCCCTATTTTTTTTACCAATTTCTTTTAACTTTATTTGGGGAAAATGACGTTTTTGTTTATTTTTACTTAACACTTTTAATTATTTTGGGGGAAAACTTTATTTTTTCAACTTTTTTTCACTTTATTTTTTGTCCCACTTTGGGACTTGAACTTTTGGGGGTCTAATCCTTTACAATGCATTCCAATACTTCTGTATTGGATCGCATTGGCTGTATGAGCAATACTGTGTGTATTACTCATACAGTTTCTTGCCTGTGAGATCCAGGGGGCTGGATCTCACAGGCTCGTCACTGGAAGGCAGCGCGATGCCTTCCTTAGTCATCGCGCTGCCTTCCATGCCATCGGGTCCCCCCTACAGCCCCATAGGGACCCGATGGCACCGCCACCACCGCAATAGGTGAAAGCTGCAAACCGCAGGTCTGAATTGACCGGCGGTTTGCGGCGATCGCCGACATGGGGGGGTCATGGGACCCCCCTGTGCATTTAGCAGAGGTGCCTGCTCAATAATTTGAGCAGGCACCTGCTTCCGATCACCGCCCGCCCCGTGGCGGTGATCAGAAATACACAGGGCGTACAGGTACGCCCTGTGTCCTTAAGTACCAGGACATAAGGGCGTACCTGTACGCCCTGTGTCCTGAAGAGGTTAATTTGAGTCAAAATATTTCATTTTTATTTATAAAAAAAATACCAAATTTACCAAAATGTTTGGATCATTTTCTTTTTTTGAGGGCGTTAGAAGGCTAGAAGTTTAGAAGCAAATCTTGAAATTTTTCTGAAAATTTCCAAAACCGACTTTTTTTAGGCCCAGTTCAGGTCTGAAGTCACTTTGTGAGGTTTTCATAATAGATGACCCCATTTTACAAACTACACCCCTCAAGGTATTCAAAACTGATTTTACAAACTTAGTTAACCCTTTAGGTGTTCCACAAGAATTAAAGGAAAATGGAGATGAAATTTCAGAATTTCACTTTTTGGGCAGATTTTCCATTTTAATCCATTTTTTTCAATTGACAAAGCAAGGGTTAACAGCCAAACAAAATTCAACATTTATTACCCTGATTCTGTAGTATACAGAAACACCCCATATGTGGTTGTAAACTGCTGTACGGGTACGCGGCAGGGCGTAGAAGGAAAGGGATGCCATATGGTTTTTGGAAGGCAGATTTCACTGGGATAATTTGCTATGTGACATTTGAAGACCCCCTGATGCACCCCTAAAGTAGAAACTCCAAAAAAAGACCCCATTTTGGAAACTACAGGATACGTTGACAGTATTGTTGGTACTATTTTAGGGTACATATGATTTTTGGTTGCTCTACCGTATATTACACTTTTTGTAAGGCAAGGTAACAAAAAATAGCTGTTTTGGCATCGTTTTTATTTTTTGTTATTTACAATGTTCATCTGACAGGTTAGATCATGTGGTATTTTTTATAGAGCAGGTTATTACGGACGCGACAATACCAAATATGACTAATTTTTTGGGTTGTTTGTTTCAGTTTTGCATAATAAAGTATTTATGAATAAAAAAAATTTTTTGTGTCTCCATATTCTAAAAGCCATAGTTTTTTTTTTTTTTTTGGGCGACTGTCTTATGAAGGGGGTAATTTTTTTCGGTATGAGATGACAGTTTGATTGGTACTATTTTAGGGTGCATATGACTTTTTGATCACTTGGTATTACACTTTTTGTGATGTAAGGTGACAAAAAATGGCTTTTTTGACACACTTTTTTTTTTTACGGTGTTCACCTGAGGGGTTAGGTCATGTGATATATTTATACAGCAGGCTCTTACGGACGCGGCGATACCTAATTTGTATACTTTTTTATTTATTTAAGTTTTACCCAATAACAGCATTTTTTAAACAAAAAAAATCGTGTTTTAGTGTCTTTATATTCTGAGCCAAAGTTTTTTTTATTTTTTTGGGTGATTGTCTTAGTTAGGGTCTCATTTTTTAAGGGATGAGATGATGGTTTGATTGGTATGACTTTGGGGTGTAAGTGAAGAAGAGTTGTCCAGCCTTTCTTTGAGAAGTTCCAATTGCACTTTATACAATATCAAAGTTTAAAAAGCATCCAGGTACAGGTTGCGTTGGGGTGTGTATGACTTTTTTGATTGCTTGGTATTACTTTTTTTGTGATGTAAGGTGACAAAAAATTGCATTTTTTTACACCTTTTTCATATTATTTTTTTGTTGTTCATCTGAGGGGTTAGTTCATGTGATATTTTTATACAGCAGGTTCTTACCGAGATGTGGCAATACCTAATATGTATACTTTTTTTTATTTATTTAAGTTTGTCGCAATAACAGCATTTTTGAAACAAAAAAAAAATCATGTTTTAGTATCTCCATATTCTGAGAGCCATAGTTTTTTTTATTTTTTGGGTGATTGTCTTAGGTAGGATCTCATTTTTTGCAGGGTGAGATGATGGTTTGATTGGTACTATTTTAGGGTACTTTTTGATCACTTGGTATTACACTTTTTGTGATAGATGGTAACAAAAAATTGATTTGAACATTTTTTTTAGATTTTTTTTATGGTGTTGACCAGACAGGGTAGATAATATGATATTTTTATAGAGCATGTTGTTAAGCACGGATGACGTTCCGTATGGCATCCGTTTTTTTGCGGCTCCGTTTGATGGTTGTCCTGTTTTTTATTTTTTCTCTATTTTTTTTACAATTTTATGTCTTTTTGTGGGAAAGCTTTTATTTTACTTTTAAGTTTTTTATTTTTGTCCCACTATGGGACTTCAACATTACAGGGTCTGATCCCTGTTTCAATGCAGCACAATACATCTGTATTGTACTGCATTGACTATCAGTGTATTACACAGTGTTAGGCCTCATGCACACGACCGTATTTTGTTTCCGTGTCCAATCGTTGTTTTTTTTTGCGGATAGGATGCGGACCGATTCATTTCAATGGGTCCGCAAAAAACGCGGACAGCACACCGTGTGCTGTCCGCATCAGTGTGTCCGTTCCGTTGCTCTGCAAAAAAAAATAGTGCATGTCCTATTTTTTTCTAGTTTGCGGACAAGGATAGGCATTATTACAATGGATCCGCAAAAAAAACGGATCCGCAAAAAAAACGGATTCCATACGGAATGTCATCCGTTTTTTTTTGCAGACCACAAAACACATACGGTCGTGTGCATGTAGCCTTATACACTAATAGTTTGACTAAGAAACCCATAGGCCTCCGTACATTCCAGGCCCCAAGGCCTTGGAATGGCTTGGGGCTGCCATGGCAACCATCGGTTCTCCGCCACTGCAGCGCAGGGACCCGATGGCTAAGGAGAGGGAGCACAAACCTTCCATATGCCGCAGTCAGCGCTGACCGCGGCATATGAGGGGTAATCCACCGGCAGCGGCGTTATCACTGATGCTGGTGGATACAGCAGGGATCCGGCTGTCAGTAACAGCCGGATTCGTGCTGCTGATCGCGGCACTGCACATTGGGGGGGGGGGGGGGAGAAGGACCACAGGACGAGAATGCTCATCCTGGGGTGCAAAGTACCAGCCATATAGGACGAGCATTCTTGTCCTGGGTCCTTAAGGTGTTAAAGGGGTTATCCCAGGAAATAATATTGATGACCTACAAGATAGGTCATCAATATCCCATGAGCGGGTATTCAAGTCTTGGCACCCTTGCTGATCAGCTGTTTCAGTGCTCACTGGAGCTTCGGCTGTGGTTGGTATTGCAGCCCAGCCCCATTGACTTGAAAGGGGCTGAGATGCAACTAGGCCATGTTACGAATGTATGGTTATGTCACAGGCCTAGGAATAGGCAGCGGTGCTCATATAGCACCCGCCCTCTTCTAACAGCTGATCGGACCCCCTGCGGCTGCCAATATGATATTGATGGGAGGGGATCAGCTCTTTTTCCCCTTGGGGCACACCCTGGAATTTTGGGTCTCTTGCCTGATGGTGGCTTAGATGCCGTTGATTTTAGATGAGCAGTAGGGTGCAAGACAGGAGATGGGGATGGTGGTTCCGGTCAGGAATGGAGACTAATGACCAGACCGTCTTGATTATAATAAAGTCTCTCTATTACGTAATAGATGGTGGGGTTTGCAGTACAATTACTAGCAATAGGCACAGTTCTCAAGGAATTCACAGGGTATACTTTTCCCAAAGGCTGTGTATAGGAGATGGCTATGATGGTGGTCCTACATAAATCTCTCTCAATCTTTAAGTACCTGCAATCTTCTCAAATGACCAAAGGTGTGCAAATGTTTCAATATTTCTCAGCAATACCCAACTGCAGGGTGCAGTCCTTGATCAAATGGTCAGTCTGTCACAGAAGTATGACAGGCACCAGCAGCAATAAAACCCAAACCACGTGCAGTAAAGTGTATAGCCATATGAGTGCATTATCTTTTCTGACTTTGTCTAAGGACAGCCTTTAAATGATCCTCAACCTTCTGCAATAATCCAATGCTTCTTTCCCACAGAGGTTGGTTTTTAGAAAAGTTGCTTTTCTGGCAGCTTTCATTCACAGGAATGGGGGCTTCCTGGAGAAGGATTCCTTTCCCCTGCTTTAGCTTGTCTGGCTTAGAGACCAACAGCAATAAGCATGTATTTACTCTTTTTTGGCTTGGCAGGGACTGCCCACTATCTATGGTAGAGTGAGACCAGCCTACCAGCAACTAGATATAAAGTCTACCATGTAATTATTTTCGACCCATATTTAGCCTTTTGAAATACATAATGCATAGTAAGGTCACATTATCCATTTGTACCAGGGTAAGTGCATATTCAGCATCAACGTAAACATTTTAACAACTGTATAGTGAACCATAGCATTAACCCTTTAGCAGTGAACCAGCAGCTCACTGCAGTGGCAATATGCAAATAGAGCTTATTGAATAACTCAGTGGCTATGCAGCGATCCAAATGGGGAGAGTAATTGTAGTTGTGTTACGGTGGCTGTCCTGACTCTAACACTCTCTGGGATTACTGCTTCATGGTGGCTGGGGTGCCCTTGATGTTAAGTAGATGGATGCAAGGCAGGAGGGCAGATGTAAGTAGGAACCAGCAGACGTTGATGGAATTAATGACCAAACTCATTTGGTTGCAATATACTCTCTTTACTGAATATATGATAGGAGTTTCAGTACATAGATCAGCAATAGGCACAGTTGCAAGGTATAGTACAGACTAGGCTTTTCCCAATAGTTGTGTATAGGCATCAGCAATGATGGTGATAATCCTCCCTGAGTCTCACTCTAAGTACACTTTGCAAACTTTCCAAATTACAACAGGCATGCAATTCTGTTCTCATTAACTCCATCTGCAATTCCCAGGCTGTGGGATGCAGATCTTAGATCAAGAAGGCCAAAGTGTGGTAGGTGCAGAAGCAATATACACTTTCCACAGCAGTAAAGTCTTATTGCCAAAAACAAGCAATACCATCTTTCCAGGCACGGCCTCTGAAGTGATTCAAAACCTTCTATGAATGTTCGTTCTCTTTCTCTCAGTGGTGTTGTCGAGAGTTAAGATGTCCTCTGGCAGTTTTCATCCTCAGGGATGAAGATTCCTTGAGCCAGGCTTCTCTCCAGGCCTACTTCTCAGGATCTTATCAGGGCAGTTTCTAGGGAATTTTGCCAACAGGGCGAACAATACAAAAGCGCCCCCCCATCATTCACGTTTAGAGAGGACCTTTCATGGGTCCCAACATTGCAAGATAACCATCAGGCTGTGTAGAGCGGTGCCCAAGGATCTCACTACACTTACTATTATCCCTGGGTGCCGCTCCGTTCGCACGCTGTGGCCCCCAGTATATTCCACGCGCTGTATGGCAATTGCTACTAACTTCGCAACAGGGAGGAGACATCAGCTTCTCTCCTGGGCGTTCTTTCTCCCAGGCTGTGAGCTCTGCACTGCGATTGGAGAGCGATACAGTCAGGGAGAAGGAACGCCCAGGGAGAAGCAGGGCAGACTCCTCCCTGGTGAACCGATAGTAGCAATTACCATACAGCGCGGGAGAAGGTAACGGGGCCACAACGGGCGAACTGAGCAGCACCCAGGGATAATAGTAAGTGCAGTGAGATCCCTGGGCGCCGCTGTACATGGCCAGATAGTTATCTTGCAATGTTGGCACCCATGAAAGGCCCTCTTTAAAGTCTCCACAGGTCTCAGTTTGGTCACTTTCCTTTTCTTTTCAGTTTGTTTACACATACCTCTTACATCCAGTGATGTCTCTTTTGATGTAGATGTTCCTTCCCTCTTCCTCCTCTTCTCCTTTCAGACCTTCAGTACAGCCATTTTTCGTCTCTGCAGTTTGACAAAACAAATCTTAGTTTACTACTTTTCCATCATCCTCCCATCTTCTGGATAAATCATCCTACTACCCCCAATACTGTGCCGCTGTGCTCCCCAATATTATACTGCATAAATAGATAAACCCCCTGATAATAGTAGTACCATGCAGAGCCCCCCATATAAAATACCCCTTCTTTGGGGCCTCAGTAGAAGTCCCCATAGTGCCCCCCAATAATGTACCAGTAAGAAGTGCCCCCATAGATGCCCCCCAATAATGTACCAGTAAGAAGTGCCCCCATAGATGCCCCCCAATAATGTGCCAGTAAGTGCCCCCATAGATGCTCCCCAATAATGTGCCAGTAAGTGCCCCCATAGATGCCCCCCAATAATGTGCCAGTAAGTGCCCCCATAGATGCCCCTCAATAAAGTGCCAGTAAGTGCCCCCATAGATGCCCCCCCAATAATGTGCCTGTAAGTGCCCCCATAGATGCCCCTCAATAAAGTGCCAGTAAGTGCCCTCATAAATGCCCCCAATAATGTGCCAGTAAGTGCCCCCATAGACCCCCCTCAATAAAGTGGCAGTAAGTGCCCCAATAATGCCCCCAATAATGTGCCAGTAAGTGCCCCCATAGATGCTCCTCAATAAAGTGCCAGTAAGTGCCCCCATAGATGCCCCCAATAATGTGCCAGTAAGTGCCCCCATAGATGCCCCCCAATAATGTGCCAGTAAGTGCCCCATAGATGCCCCTCAATAAAGTGCCAGTAAGTGCCCCCATAGATGCCCCCCAATTATGTGCCAGTTAGAAGTGCCTCTCCATGCTGTCCCCCAATCATGTGCCACAAGTATTGTCCCGTATAAAAAAAATAAACACTTATACTTACCTCCTTGGCAGCGATGCGATGCAGGCCTCTTCCGGCCTGTGTCCCGCTCTGTACGGCTTAGGCGGCGTGATTACATCATCGCGCCGCCTGCACCGACCTCTGATAGGCTGTGGGCCTTGTGCCGGCAGCCTATCAGAGGAACAGGGAAGGGACACACCTCTCCCTCCCCTGCCGCAGCACAGCCATCTGTATCGCTGTCCTGAGGACAGCGATACAGATGACTATGGAGATGAGCGCTTCCACAATGGAAGCGCTCATCCCCCGATCCGCTCTCCGCCCTGACTTTAATTATATTCTCTGGGGAGGGGGTTGGGGCGGCAATTGACCCGTTGCCTCCCCCCTGCATTGCCAGTGTGAACAGCGCTCCCCTTTGACTTGTGCCCCGTGCGGTGGCACCCCTCACCCGGCCCTAGAAACGGCCCTGGATCTTATACATGCACCTCTTGCTTCTAGTTTTGAGGACTAGAAACTCTCTGACCAGGGGGTAGGACCAGCCCATTCCCTTGGGAGGCTTTCCTAACACTGCCAGTGTTAACTAATTGTTGTCTATACATAACCATTAGGGAAATACATAGTGCAAGGAAATAAATACTTTAATACTAAATCACAATATTTAAATCTTGGTATAAAATTTAATGTTTGCAGTGGTCTGCTGGGTGACTGCAGCTATAGTCACTTTTTACAAAAGTATTCTGATTCAGGTGCTGGTTTGAAAAACATAGAATATTTTTCTTGGGACAACCCCTTTAAAGCTAAGTCCATTTCCTATTAACATGGGGTATTTACTTAGTATATTTAGTAGTATGTTGGCTAATCTCTCAATTTTAACATCAGTTTGAGGGTTTAGTAAGACCGCAGAGTGTATTATATTGTTATATTGATTATCACATCCACATAATTGCTATCTTGTGTAGAATGTCTATTGTGGTACTTGTGGTCCTCTCCGGGCATCCTCCACTGTATGCATTTTTGCTGGGGATCGCCATTAGCAACGGGCCACAAGTGCAGGATCTGCTCCCCTGTTTATATATAAATAACTGCATGTGGGTTTGAGCATTTCCTGCCTGTTTAACACCACGCCATTTTTTCAGTGTGTTTGTGTATTTAGTAGTACGTTGAGTCTGTGGTGTAAGTGTTATCATTTATGTTGTTTTTTTTAACAATTGTGCAACTTGTAGTCAAAGCAGAACTTTGATTTACTCTTCGCCTTTATGAGCTCATTGTGTTAAAGAGCATCCTCCCCCAAAAGAAAATAAACTAATCAGCAGTTAATATGCAGTAAGTATTGGAACGGAGTTCATCCCTCACATGACCAATCCTGTTCTAAGGCCGACTTCACACAGTCAGTGTTTGATCAGTGATTTCTATCAGTTATTGTGAGCCAAAACCAGCTGTGGCTCTAAACACAGAACAGGTGCAGATCTTTCCATTATACTTTATACCTGTGTAACCTCCACTGCTGGTTTTGCCCTGATGGAAATCACTGATCAAACACTGACCAAACCCTGACTGTGTGAAACCAAACATAATTAAAGTTATTCGTTTCCGAGAAACTTGTGTAACAATAAAGCCACTAGACAGCTTCATTATGACTTGTTGTAACTAGTGATGAGCGAAGCAGGCTTCAGATGCTACATCCGAAGTCACTTTGTTCAAAACTTCGGAGATCCCTCTAAAATGTACGGGCTCCAACGAGCCGAAGTAAGTTATTCCCGAAGTCATTTGGGACTTTGTCAAATAACTTTGGTCGCTGATTTTTAAAGTGGAAAACCACTTTAAAACTTGGATCCGAACTCGGCTTTGGTTCCTAGGTACTAGCGCAGAAAATAGGAAATGGGAGCAGCGGGCGAATTAGTGATGTATCCATTCTTTTCGTTTTTTACCCTACTCTGTGACCTTTCAAAAAATACTGTTGTCCCTCTGGACAACCCCTTAAACTAAAATTTCATGACTGTGCATAAAAATTGATAAAATTCCGTTCTGTGGTATTTGCATAGACGCAACCTTTATCGGATTAACAAAGAAAATAACGGACTTAGTGCTGAACGTTCTAATAAAACTTTTGCAGATTACGCTTTCTTGGTCCGGACAGCGAATGCTGGAATATTCCTCAGGTTCCAAGCAGGTAAATTCTCATGAAGTAAACAGCCGTCTCTGCCCAGGCTGAGCTAATCACTATTGCAGCCATGTGTTGTTGCACGGGAAGCATCCCCTTTAGCCACATTTCGCCATCTCATCTCTGGCATCCGGCCAGAGCAATGTAAAACAGCTGAGCTGGGATTTCCAATGACAGTACCTGGGGAGGGAGTAGTGAACTGCTCCAGTGACGTCACTCTTAGTCCTCCCCGTGAACTGGTCCCCAGCCCAGAGTGCAGCCACTTTATAAGGGCTCACGGCATCCAGAACTTCCCTCAGCGCTTCCCTCTCCACATCTCTGTGCTGAACACTGCAGCCTCTCCACTAACAGCTCATCATGGTGGACCAGTTTGTAGGCACCTGGAAGTTGTGCGAAAGCAAGGGCTTCGATGAGTACATGCAGTGCCTAGGTAAGCAAGGATGCTCCACTATTGTTTGATCACCTGTCGTGCTATACAGGTGCATCAGCTTCAAGCGCAGACTTTCCTCCCTCTGTGGGTGGGTTCACATCACTTGTTATGCCTCCGTTTGACGTATACGTAAAAAAAGTTCTTGTATCCTGCACAGTCCAGTAAAAAAAAAAAAAAAAAAAAAAAAAAAACCCGTTTTTTTTTTTTTTTTTTCTATGAAACTCTACGGTGAACGGATGCCACTGTATAGTATCAGTCTGAGGCACCAAATAGGTTTTTTGTATACGTTAAACGGATGGGAAAAACGTGATGTGAACCCAGCCTAAGCTGTTCGCTCTGGAGAGGAAAGCGTTAAAAGCACACATTAAAGAGCACTCCGCTTGGAGGAACAGGTTTTTACTCCCTGTAGGATTTTTTTTTTAACTCTTTCATTTACAGGATGCACATCTTCCAGAGAACCTAGTTCAGGAATATATAAAAAAAACCTTAAGGTGCAGCAGCTTCATGTGGTTTTTGGAATAATTTTAAGAGGACATTAAAATTTGCTAATTATAAAATTAGGAACAGTACAGGTTGCATTCGAGCCGTACGTTTGATGTATATTCATGGTATGTGTCAGGCCAGTATGTGTCCATGTACCTTTATTGCAACTGGGTAGGAACAGCAAACTGCCCTTTTCTATGCAGAGGGTCTCAGAATAGGATCCAATGGGTGACGTATGCCTTTACAGTGACATAGGCTGGAGCCTTTAGATATGCAGAGTATGTATGAAAATCTTCCTAACGTGTACCGCTGATGGACGCAGCGCGCACAGAGCCTAATCTGTTCTCCAAAATCATTCATAGAACTGTAACTCATTATTGAAGCTATGTGAGAATGGAGTGATCATAGGGACAAATACTTCCCACGTTCTCGTTAGTTTGTCCTGTCCACAACTCTATGTACTTTATGGGCCACAAAAAATACGGATGACGTCCGTGTGCATTCCTTATTTTGTGGAACGGAAGCTGACCCCTAATAGAACAGTCCTATCCTCGTCCGTAATGCGGACAATAATAGGACATGTTCGATTCCTTTGTGGAATGGACATATGGAAACGTAATGCACACGGAGTAACTTACATTTTTATTGCGGACCCATTGAAATGAATGGTTCCGCATATGGTCCGCAAAAAAAAAAAAACGTTTGTGTGCATGAGCCATTAGGCTGGGGCTATATGGTGACAGGCGTGTCCGCTGCTTCATGCAACACTATGGGACTGTCAAGGCTTGGCTATCTCCAGCAGCCCCATAGACTTGGATGGAGTAGCAGCGCGCACGCATGGTCAGACCCCTGCTGATCAGACACGTATCCCCTATCCTGTGGATAAGGCCTCTTTCACACTACCGTATGGCTATTTCAGTGTTTTGCCATCCGTTTTTCACGGATCCGTTGTTCCGTTTTTTTTTTGTTTCCGTTCCGTTTCTCCGTATGGCCTATACAGTATACAGTAATTACATAGAAAAAATTGGGCTGGGCATAACATTTTCAATAGATGGTTCCGCAAAAATGGAATGGATACGGAAGACATACGGATGCATTTCCGTATGTGTTCAGTTTTTTTTTGCGGCCCCGTTGACTTAAATTGAGCCACGGAAACGCGATTTGCGGGCAATAAGCCCGCATAGGACATGTTCTATCTTTCAACGGAACGGAAAAACCGTAATACAGAAACGGAATGCATACGGAGTACATTCCGTTTTTTTTATGCGGAACCATTGAAATGAATGGTTCCGTATACAGACCGTATACGGAACGCAAAAAACGGCCCGCAAGTTAGTGTGAAAGAGGCCTAGGAGAGAGGTTTTTGTAATTAGACAACCCCTTTAAGGTAATCAGAAACTACTTTCATATAGGAGCAGATTTCCTTAGACATTTAGGCCCCTTTCTGATGAGCGAGTTACACACATTGGACTCGCAGCGTGTGTCAGCGAGAGCACCCTTCAGCGAGAGCGTGGAACTCGCTCATGTGAAAGGGGCCTAATAGTCAAAAGGCATACGCATGCCGCTTAATAAGGCTTCATGCTTTGCAGTCCGCAAACTGCGGATACACACAACATGGATACCGGCAGTGTGCATCCCGCATTTTCCCTTTTGCAGGTTCCGCAGTATGTTTCTAATGCCTATTCTTGTCTGCAAAATGCACATGTATAGGACATGTTCTATTTATTTTTATTTTTTTGCGGGGCTGAGGAACAGGCATACGGACAGCACATGGTATGCTGGTCAAATCTTTTGGGGCCCGAGTGAAATGAATGAGTCCGCATCCCATCTACAAAAAATGCGGACTGAAACTACGGTCGTGTGCATGAGGGCTATATATTTGATGAATTTTGATGGATCTCATTGACTTTTAGGGTGGGTTGTATGGTTTCTATTAGGGTTTAGGTATTTCTGATGGCAAAAATAGTGCAGTAAGTCACTATCTTTAGTTTCGACCAACAGGCGGGGTTGCCAACCATCCAGAAATTTTGGGACAGTCCGTAAAAGTAGGCGACTTTTTTCCTTTGTCTGACAAAAAAAATAGACGTGTCCATGATTTTTTTCAGGCTGGTGGTGCTTGACTAGATTATTTTTGTGATAATTATCATCATTTTACAGCTCATAATAAATGTTGATAATGCGTTCTCATTAGTATATTAAGCTATAGACATGTATGACTTATAATCTTTGTCATTCATTATGCTTTTCCAATTTGTCCATAAAAAAGTGTTGGTTGTCCATGATTTTGGGATAGGTTGTCCAGAAAAAAGAAACATTCTGGTTGGCCACCCTACCAACACGACCACTATACTTTGAATGGAGCTGTGCTTCCTGTTCCATTCACAGTGCTGGAAGCTACAGGGAACAGCTGATCGATGGGGGTGCGGGATGATGGACCCTCATTGATTGGATATTAATGACCTATCCTGAGGGTAGGTCATCATCAGGAGCCTGGAAAATCCCTTTAAATCGAGGAGAATTGTCAGACTGCTCAGATGTGGTTTACACAAGAAGTTTCCATACTGGAAAATTAATATGATTTGTATTGAGAGAACAGTTACAAAAATTATTTACAAAATCTCATTGTTCATGGACGTACAGTATAGTTCTCACTAAGCGTATATGTTGCTTGCTGGGTTGTTATTCAAATGCATTTATCGATTATTGCAGATTGACCTTCTGTTATCTTATTTAGAAGTTGCTACGAAATGATGTACAAGGGGTTAAATTGTGTCGGGACTAGTAAAATGGGCAAGTGACTACTGAAAGTAATATTACAGTATCAGCCAATCATGTACTTAGAGGATTTCTTATCTATTCCATGTTCTTCGTTTTACAGGGGTTGGCTTTGCCACAAGAAAAGCTGCTATCGTGGCAAAGCCAAACGTAGTCGTATCGAAAAACGGAGATGAGATCTCCATAAAAACAGAGAGCAGCCTGAAGACTACAGAGTTGAAGTTCAAACTTGGAGAGGAGTTTGAAGAGACCACAGCAGATGACAGGAAGACAAAGGTTAGGTGAACACTCAGATAACCGCTCATGGATGAGATTTATCAAAGCTGATTCCACAGCTCACAATGCGCCATCACGGTCCAGTTTTTGCATGAGTTTTTTTTGTTTTTTAGCTTAAAGGGGTTTTCCAGAGTAAAATATTGAGGACCTATCCTCAATAACAATAAGTTACCAATATCTAATCTGTAGGGGTCCAATTCAAGTGAATGGCCCAGGCTGCAATACCAAGCACAGCCACTATATAATGTATGGTGCTGTGCTTGGTATGCTTTGAGGAGGCCACGGCACTCAACGCAAAGCTGTGGTCTCTTCAAACAGTTGATAGGTGGGGGTGCGGAGAGCCAGACCCCCACGATCAGATATTGATGACCTAACCCGAAGAAAGGTCATCAATATTTTTCTTTTGGAAAAAAAACCTTTTTAATGTGACCTCAAGCAGCTTCGCCCAGAGAAAACAGACACTGAAGGGAAAATGCACACAGAACCAATTCAAGTGAGGGGACATTTTAATACATGTCTAGACAAGTCCACCGTATCATGCCAAGTGTATAAAATCAGTTACAGAAGCAGTAAAGACGCGTCTCATCAGCATAAAACATATAATTTGTTTAATTACCTATCATATGAGTCGTGTTGTGAGCAGCAACGCCCTAAGCTTGCAGTCCGGTCCTGTTCTAAAATGTAGTTGAACATGCAAGATAAAGTGATCCAGCACTCCGGATTCTTGATAAAGATCACAGGCATTACTGAAGAAATAAAACAGCACCATGTAGAACAACGCATGTCTTCCCTACGCATTTTGAACCTTGCAGTTCTTAATCATTAACTTAATTTCTTCAATAAAGTCCGTGGGTTTTATCAAGACGCTGGAGTGCTGGATCGCTTTATCTTGCATGTTCACCTTTTCCCCGAACCTAGCTGTCTGGGTGAAGGATCAGAAGTGAGGTACATTTTCTTTGGAAAATGTATTTGAGGTTGGAATTAAATAAAATGTGAAAATATATTTTCACAATCAAATCTGCATAAAAAAAAAAAAAAAGTTACCTTTTTTCAAATCTGGTACATTTTTTTTTTTGCATTAAAGTCAATAGGGAAATTGTTGGTGAGTTTTGAATGTGAATTCTTCTGCTGAATCAGTGGTAAATTTTAGTCGTGTGAACATACCTTAAAGGGGTTATCTGAGAGTGTAAAATGTCCCCCTATATGCTGGGCCCCCCACATGGAATATACTTGCCCTGCTCTCCGCCCGCTCCTGGTCTCTGCACCGCCGCTGCGGCGCGGGGGGCAGGGTCAGTATATTCCATATGGGGTGCTCGTTATACGGGGGGGCATTTTATACTCTCAGATAACCCCTTTAAGGTATGTTCACACGGCTAAAATTTACCAGAGGGCTCATGCTCACAGCCATAGCCGTTTTTGTGGTCCGCAAAACACAGATACAGGCCGTATGCATTCCGCATTTTGCAGGAATGTTCTGCCCTTTATAGAACTTTCCTATCCTTGTCCGTAATATGGACAAGAATAGGACATGTTCTTTATTTTATTTTTTTGCAGGGCCACGGAATGGGAATACAGATGCGGACAGCACTTTGGATGTGAACAAAAACCACCATCGTGAAGTCCTGTGTGAACATGCCCTCGAGCACTTCATGTGCTGCTCTATGGTGCCTATATGTGCACCCTGTTGCAGATACATGATGTGCATTACAAAATGACACAAATTTTTTTTTTAATTAGGAGTCAAAGACAGAAGTTTTCCGCCAGTCTTTGATAAACCCCTACCTAGAGTAGATTTAAATTGTCATTTACACCACTAAACTGGCAAAGTGCTGGGGCCAATAGCCTCGTCCCCACCTCAGAGATGTCAAACAGTGTGAAATAAGATATCGCCCACATTTACATTTACCTTCAGAGGTTATCAGTCATCTATGTTAGTTTACCACGAATATGGTTAGCGGCATAATGAAGGGTTATTTTTACACCAGGTTTGCATTTGTCATATATGCTCCTGTAGACAAATCTCTTGTAGGGAATGAGCCGTAACTTTGCATACTGTTTGTTCTGCAGACCATTATAACCTGCGATGATGGAGTACTAACGCAGGTGCAGGAATGGGACGGCAAAAAGACTACTATCAAAAGGGAACTGAAGAATGGACAGCTGGTGGTGGTAAGATCTCAATATCATCCCCTGATGTACCCGTACCATGAAATTCACTTCATCCTTCTCATTCGGGGCTGCTTTGAGCATCATTTGTGCATGGTGCTCAGGGTTCCAGTGCGGTTGTAGTTAAATATTGTTAGCATCGCTCTCTACTGTTTTGTGAAGAAAATATGATCATATGGGGTATTCACCTGCAAAACCTAAAAAATAAAACAACCCCAACTATGTACTGGTAGATCACACGGCACTAGCAAAAAACCAAGCAACATGTGGTGTAAAATGATGATTAAAACACTTTAGAGGGTCATTTATCAAGGGACGATTTTATTCGGTAAAAGAAAAGTCACAAGTCACTTTTTTGTCCAGCCATGTGACAATGTTTAGTCGCATGGCCGGTTTTACCCCGTGTTCGACATTTGTACGGGACAGGGGCAGCGCAGGGGTGTGTTGGGGCCCATGCAGGGGTCAGGACTCCCACCTTGGCAAATTTACTCACATTTATGTGTGGAAACAGGCGTATACGTTGCCGAAAAACGACTCCAGCCAGACGCACAGAGTGCCGTAGATGTGCCTTGCCTAAATAAAGATGGCCAAACCCGATAACAAGTACATGCAGAAATAGGACACACAATATTCAAACATATGTATATTTCATTGGATCAAACATTCCATTGGATAAAAACAGTTAAAAACTACCAAGGATCGGAGGTCCCCCCAAAAATAATAGGGTACTCTCTGCTCACAGCACAGGTCATAGTATGATCACTGAGGTACGCCTCGCACGCCTTGTCATAAATCTAATCTAATGGCAGTGTATGGGGGAATCTAAGACCAGCGTAAAAAGCTGGTCTTAGGAAATGACCCCCTGTAGACTTTATGGGGTAGATTTATCATACTGGTATAAAGTAGAACTGGCTTAGTTGCCCATAGCAACCAATCAGATTGTTTGAAAGCTCCTTTGGAAAATGAAAGGTAGAACCTGATTGGTTGCTATGGGCAACTAAGCCAGTTCTATTTTACAACAGTTTGATAAATCTCCCACGAAGAGTCCACTAGACCACTTTTGGGTGCCTTAACAAATGTCAGATTTTGTGGCAGAGATGTCTGCAACTGAAAAATCTGTTTAAGGGCTCATTCACACAAACGTGTGCCTTCCGCAATTTGCGGAACGGAACAGACGGGCCATTATAGAAATGGACAAGAATAGGACACGATTTATATTTTTTGCGGGGCCACGGAACGTAGCAACGGACACGGACAGCATACGGAGTACTGTCCACATCTTTTGCGGCCCCATTGAAGCAAATGGGTCGGCGCCCGAGCTGCAAAAATTGCGGCTCGGATGCAGAACCAAACCACGGTCGTGTGAATCAGCCCTAATTCATCTTAAATAGGATTGTTCTGGCAGCGAGCAGCTGGATTTCTGCAAGCTCTATTCATATGAATGCAGCTGTAGCAGACATTTCTGCAACAAAATTTGCTGCAAATGAAAGCACCCTGAGGCTACCCGCAGACCGCATCACATTACACTAGCGGCAAAGTGAATGAGATTAGACAAATCTCATGTACACTTTGGGGGGAGATTTATCAAACTGGTGTAAAGTAGAACTGGCTTAGTTGACCATAGCAACCAATCAGATTCCTCCTTTTATTTTCCAAAGGGGCTGTAAAAAATGAAAGGTGTAATCTGATTGGTTGCTATGGGCAACTAAGCCAGTTCTACATTACACTAGTTTGATAAATCTCCCCCATTGTCTTTTTGTTCATTAGCTCCTTCAGCATATGACATTAGGGTGTGTCTGGCCACACCTTGTACGCGCCCTACTTATATGTCCACAGTACATAAAAAAAAGGAAACAGCCAGCATGTACACATTCACCAAAGTTGTGAAAGCCAGAAATGATTCATGTGCCAGCACGAACAACAGGATCACCCAATGAATGAGCTGTTCGCTCGTTCATCAGGTGATTGGCGGCACATTTAGACGGCAGACTGTCGTCAAAGAGCGTGAGCAGGAATGGTCGTTCCCGATAATCTGCCCCCAAATCAGTTAGGTTTTATTATGCCTAGTATTATTATGTTATTATACTAGTGTGTAGGTTGTGTACTGTACATCTCTTCACTCACCTTCCTTTTCTCTTCCAGACATGCTCCATGGGAGACGTGACGTGTGTCCGTGTGTATGACAAGGTGTAGGCCTAACTTCAGTCTGTCAGACTGAAACTGAAAAACAGCTCAGTTCAATGAGCCTTGCTCACCCAAACTACTCTGCATCTCAGTCTACGATGATCAACACTATAGGTGCTAAATTCTGCATGGGACCAGTAGTGTACCTAATCTGAACCTGCTGTGAATCCCAAATAAATTAATCTTACAACCTGTCTGATGATGGATATGGTTTATTGTCTGTTTGTGCATGGGCGGTAACAGGGAACAATGGGACTTGTAGTTCCACTATAATGTGAGCTCTGCTATCGAGATTGTTGCATCTATTTGTTCAATCCCCTACTGCAGTATATCAGGGTCAATGTGTTACTTGTACCTACTGGGCCCAATGTAAAATCTATATCACTGCCCTTCAGTCCACCTATCATACGCCCATTGATCATACTGGTTGCGTATGTGCTAGAGTGGCTTTGTTCACACCCATGTTCAATTTCTACTCCCCAATCAGGGTGAGAAAAAAAAAATCCAATCGACCAACAGATGTTGGCGAACAAATGGTTATTCTAGTAACATAGCACACCATTGTACTGAATACGAATAGCTAGCAGTCTGCAGTAAGAGTACAGAGGGGCGGTAACCAGTTGGGGGTGTGTACCTGCACAGACTCACTCTATCCAATCAGTGCTGCCATTGTCAGACTGTGCAGGTACACACCCCCAACTTGTTACCACCCCTCTGTACCCTTACTGCAGACTGCTAGCAATGCATTCATAACTTCTAGTTAAAATAATAAAGGAATGGCACAACATAGAGTCATATGAATAGATGCTCCAGAATTGTTATTAAATGGGGAATGCATGAAGCTATTAAAACAGGCATCTCAGGAGCATTAAAAGGTCCTCTTTAAATATGCAGTAGATCAAAGATAAGGCTTCACATGAGCTATCAGCTGACGGGACTGAGAAGTCATACTCCGCAAACAGACTGATGTTTTTAACCCTTGTATCTCAAAAACGGCTCAACATTTTTAATAAAGACCAAATGAAAAAAATACTTTTCAACCAAAATGAGTAAAATGTAATCCCAAAAAAATATTGCCCCAAAGGTGTCCATAGGTTTTGAGCCCTATCCTAGAGCCATGTTGGGAATGCACACTTATGGGGAAGTTACATATGCCCAGCTTATTTTTGGGCCAAAACTGGCCCAAATTTCCAGGATTGTTTCTAAAAATTTGGGACAATCCCATTTAAAAGCTATGGACACCTCTGAAGCTGCACGCTGCGGTTTGTGTCTGGCCGAACCCCCGCTTGCCTACCGGAACGGCCATACCAGAGTTTCACACCAGAGGTGTGAAAGTAGCATTAGTTGTCATTGCCAGTCTTCCCTGGAATAGATAAAACCAGGTATATTAGGTAATGATTAGGTAAATCTTTATACTGGTAATAACAGCATACGATTATGACAACTCTGACAACAGGCCACAATGCAGCACACATAAAAGAGGGACGCACGCACAATAATATGGGTTCATTGTATTTCTTCTCTTCTTGGCTGGCTCTTTAGATGATTAAAAGGAAGGCTATTTCTATTTCTTGTCAGTACTATTTACACAGATTCACCTTTTGGGAAGAGATCTCATTCCCAGGACATATTGACCCACCAATAACACAGATGTTTACACAGGTTGGGTGGGGAGTCTATAGAGCTGACATTGTTTAAAAAAAGCAAACACAAAAGAACTGGGGAACAAATTGAAAGACACACAAGTCCTGCTATTCTGTTATAAAATACCACATTATTCTATGAACACAAATAGAATCCATCAAAAAGTGTACTCGTGACCCAAACAACACATGACACTGAAGAAAGAGTCACTATGGCACATAACAAGTTGTGCCCCCATCTTCAAAAGACCTGTCTACAGTATGTGTCCTTCTTAACTGGAGTTCCAAAATTCTATGCAGAAAAATAAGGCTGAACGGGGCCATAGGTCGCACCCAAAGAGGCAGACTATTGAAAACTAAGCTACTGAGGATAAATGGTTAGAGAATAGAGAGTAGCTAAAAGAGTTTTTTTTATTGCATATACAGTATGCCTAATAGGTGGGGGCTGCGCCTTTGAGATACACACGCTTTGGAAAGAGGGAATCCCTTGACCCCTGTTCAGTCTATGAGATAGTCGCTGGTTGCTGCATCCGAGGGGAGATTGACTCCATTGGCCATACATATGAGCGGCTCTTCTCATTCATGTCTTTGGATTTTACAGAGATGCCATAAATATCTATGCTGGGGAAATGAATTTAAGTTTAAACAGTTGCATAGATAAACTTGGTTAGAAAATGACATATTGGCTTCTATTAAAGTGTGTTGTGGGAGCGTTCTGTGACATATGCAGAGAGGTAATAGGGAGGAGGTAAGCTGTCATTGTCACTTATTGCCAATGGTGTGATCCTGTGTTATCTGCCACCAGCTGTATAATAAAGGTGTCACCTTTCATTGTAATCCTGATCTAGATGATAATAAGATGACTGCTTTGAGACATATCATCTTTGCTCAATCAGTATACTGTATATATTATAACTGTGTTTCATAATATCTAAGCCTAATCTAAGCTAATTACATTTATATACAGTTTATACAAATCTGTGAACACACCTTAGCTGGCTTGCATACAAGCCAAAGATTAAAATGCTGCATAAAGTACAAAGCCACAGAAATGTCAAGGTAATAAAATGGATGTGAATACTGGTCTGGTTTTAAAAGGCATCAGACACACAGCTATACCAGGGATGTGTCTGTGATGAAACACGCTTTACTGCTGGCTTTAGAGTGTTTGAGCCTATTGAAAGGGATTTGGGTGTGCTGCAGATCATAAGCTAGATAACATCATCCAATGTCAATCATCTCTTGCTAAGACTAGCAGGATATTGTCATTTATTAAACGAGGCATGGACTCGCGGGGCAGGGATGTAATATTACTACTTTAGTAAGCATCAGTACGGCCTCATCTGTAATATGGATTTCAGTTCTGGGCACCAGGCCATAGAAAGGATGCTCTGCAGCTGGAAAAAAGTACAGAGGAGAGCAACTAAACTGATAAGGAGCATGGAGGGTCTTAGTTATGAGGAAAGATTACAAAAAATGTTTTTGAGAAATCTTGAGAATGTCTTGAGAAGAGATGTCTAAGAGGGACATGAGTAACCTATATAAATGACCTGTACAATAAATAGGATGAAAGGCAATTTCAAGTAAAATCCCCTTAAAAAGGGGGCACTGCCTCCGTCTTGAGACCACCAGAGGTGACAAGGCTTCTTTACCATAAAAACTGCAAATCTCTGGAATAGTCTGCTTCAGGAGATGGTTCTTTACCATAAGAGCTGTAAATTCAGTGGAATAGTAATTTCAGTAGCTAGTTTAATACTTTCAGTAGACAGAGTTAAGCATGTTGAAGCACAAACAGAGCCAGGACACAATATGCAATCACAGGCACTGATCGGTGCCAGGTTCTGGCTTAAATCCTCCGGCTACACCTCTATTTGGTCCCTGAATGGCTCGGTGTCCCAAGTCTCTGATTGACCTACCAGCCAAAGCTCGGCATAGCAACATTAGGCCCCATTGACACGACCGTGTCTGCTTTGCGGACCGCAAACCACAATGGACATAGTTGTGTGAATGGAGCCAAATGGAAATGGCCATGAGAATGTCGCACTCTACATGCCCTGTATCCTCTGGAATAACTGTGCACCTGCCGCACAATACACTCCTGATCCCGCCAGCACCTGGGACTGGAGCATTGGCTGCTGGGTGGAGAGACAAACACTGCAGTCATCTCAGGAGCTGGTTCTTTACTGCAAGAGTTGTGAATCTGTAGAATAGTCACCTCAGGACGTGGTCACAGTCGGAACAGTTGATGGCTTCAAAAACGGCTTAAAGGGAACCTGTCACCAGGATTTTGTGTATAGAGCTGAGGACATGGGTGTCACGGCTGCGGATGGGGAAAACCCTCAGCCGTGTGATGCCATGAGATGTTAGTCACTGCTCGGCCAGGGCAACAGAATAAGGGAGCAGGTCACCTCCTAACGCATCCCTAATCCGACCCTAACTCCTAGCTGCATGAGCCGACCTTGAAGGTAGGAGGGCCCATGCTCAGGAACCTCGGATCCCTACTCACCCTCCGCCGATCCCTGAACTAGGAGCTGGGTAGACCACCTGTTCCTCCTGGATGCGGAGAAACAGGAGTCTAAACTGGCCGAGCTGCAATGGGATGTAACCATAAACAGACTATGGATATGGCAGGAGAGTAAAAGACTTTCACCTCTACCTGCCACAGACACACTGACTGGATCCCTGGACACAAGTGCTGGATGTCCACACACAAACATAAATGGACACAGCACACATAAACAAACAAGGACCCAGAACCATAGCTGCAATAATACGAGACACCACATAGACATAAACTTAACATCACATAAACATATAGTATCACAATTTATGACCACAAGGGTGGCCCTCACTGGCAGATGGCATATGGGACCAGGAGAGTGCCTCCAGCTTACTACAAGGCTGGAGTACCCCCTCAGACATCAGGTCTAAACTGAGGCTTTATAGCCCATGTAGTCACACCCACAATCAGACACACCCAGTGCACACACACTAGGAAGGAAGTTAACCCTTCCAACACCAGGGAAGGGAAGACAGCAACTAAAAGGGAAATACACACAATAAACCCCGTGCACACCAGACAAGGAAAGTGCACACATATAAACACACGCTGCCAAGTGTAACCGCATGCAGATTGCAGCAAGCTGCCTAGAACCGCTCAGGCTGCTCTGCTGCCACATAAACAATGTTGCCAGCGGCAACCACAGGTGAGGCAACATACTTTAGCCCTCACCTGTGATTGACAACAAAACCAAGACCGCAGGCAACTGCATGCGGTTACAGGAGTCACGACCATGACCATGGTCATGACAATGGGTTGCTAGATAGAAACATAGAAACATAGAATGTGTCGGCAGATAAGAACCATTTGGCCCATCTAGTCTGCCCAATATACTGAATACTATGAATAGACCCTGGCCCTATCTTATATGAAGGATAGCCTTATGCCTATCCCATGCATGCTTAAACTCCTTCACTGTATTTGCAGCTACCACTTCTGCAGGAAGGCTATTCCATGCATCCACTACTCTCTCAGTAAAGTAATACTTCCTGATATTACTTTTAAACCTTTGCCCCTCTAATTTAAAACTGTGTCCTCTTGTAGCAGTTTTTCTTCTTTTAAATATGTTCTCCTCCTTTACCGAGTTGATTCCCTTTATGTATTTAAAAGTTTCTATCATATAGCCGCTAGCAAATCCGCAACACCCAGTCCCCATAGCTCTGTGTGCTTTTATTGTGTAAAAAATAACGATTTGATACATATGCAAATTAACCTGAGATGAGTCCTGTACGTGACTCATCTCAGGGACAGGACTCATCTCAGGTTAATTTGCATATGTATCAAATCGTTTTTTTTACACAATAAAAGCACACAGAGCTATGGGGACTGGGTATTGCGGATGTGCTAGATACATTGCTTCTCAGTTCCTGGCTGAACTCTGAACTCCTGGCTCCTCCCATGTACTTCCTTTAAAAGCCATGTCCTTGCTCTGTTTCATTGCCAGATTATTGTGCTCTCTGCCAATATCTTGCTCTTCGCTGCTTCTGGTGAAATCGACGTTATCTTCCGTGTACCGAGCCGTGGCTTGTATTATCCTACTACGCTTCCTCGTACTCCTTCACTTATCTGACATCCTCGGCTATTGACCCACGCTTGTCCTGGCTTCCATCTGCTTGCTGCCTCCCATCTACCTCTGTTTGTGCATTGCTGCTTCCAGCTACTGGACTGAACCCAGTAGCTGAACCAAGATCACTAGCGACCTAGTCCTCAGCTCTATACCCAAAATCCAGTTGACAGGTTCCCTTTAAAACAAATTGGGCTTAGAACAAAAAAACATAAACACTTATGGAAATGTGTAAAATTCTGGTTTCCACATTTCTTTACCTCATCCACATCATCTTCCATCCCTTGGTTGAACTTGATGGACATGTTTCATGCCCAATGCTCCTGTGGTTCCTACTGGCCTTTATTTACTTTGCTGCAGCCATGACTGGTCATACATCGTTGTGATCGCTGCATATAATGACTGAGTGGACATACAAAGTAAGACTATGGGACCATACGGTTCCTCTATAGCTGTATGGCATATATCCAGTACTGTGATTAAACAGCTATATGTTCGTGTAAAATGCAAGAAAGTAGCTCCTCACCATTTTAACAGTGAGTGGGGAGTATAGATAACAAATTCCTTTCCTGTTTTTACCTTCCTGGCATAGATATTTCGATATTCTTAAGTGTAAGGGGAACACTGAGGCACTTGAGTGTCACAAAGGCTCATTGTCCTTAATTTATAGATCAGGAAAAATGTACTTGAAACAAGTAGGGAAATGACCAGATGCTGCAGATCTCATTTTCCTACAAAGAGAGTCCCAAGACGTGTGACATTTCCGTAACGCTTCCCCTTCCTGCTACAAACATTTAGAACAAGCAGTATATATATATATACTGTTGTGTAGTTTGATGAGAGAAATCCTCTTCAACTGTGGTGACCAGAAAATAAGTGTACGTCAAGGTGTACAACGTAAGGGCTCGACGCACAGTTACGTGAAGGTGTGGGAAGGGGTCAAGTAATTCAATGCTCCAACACTTGCAGCAAAGCAAAAACATGTCAATTAAAATTCTGTGATTTTTGGTGAAATGGTTCAAAGTTCTACTCACACTAGGGCACATTTATCAAAGCATTTTCGGCACTTTTGTGTAGTAAAAAAGTCACAAATAATAGCGCATGCCATATTTGCACCATAGTTTGCAGACTTTTGCACTTTTCAAAAATGGCGAAAAAAGGAGATAGGGCTTATCAGGAGGGGAGGGCCTCCACAGCTTGAAACATTTACTATATTTTATGCTAGAAACTGGTGTGAATTATAGTTCATAGCTCAGGTGTACACCAGCTCCTAGCTGGCATAGATTTGACTATGCCTAATCTATTAAGGGGCACTCCTCTTAATAAATTAGGCACCTCTCACTCCAGAAAACAGGGTATTAAGAATGGTGTAGGACAGGGATCAGCAACCTCCAGCACTCCAGGTGTTGTGAAACCGCATCTCCCATCATTCACACTTGCTTGGCTGTTCTCTGAACTCCCACAGAAGTGAAAGGAGCATACTGGGTGTTGTAGTTTCACAACAGCTGGAGTGCCGAAGGTTGCTGATCCCTGGTTTAGGAAATGCCAGTCTTGATAACTCTCCTCCACTGTGTGTTCTGCAAATTTTGTTAGGCTAAATTCACACAGCAAAATCTGCAGCACAAAAATCAGTAGTAATTACTAGCTAAAAATGTTGTTTTTGGGGGCAAATTTCTAATGGGGGGGGGGGGGGAATTACAGTATTACAAGTATTTTAGAATAAATAGCACAGACGATAGCTATTTTAGTCAGGCCCATCAACTTAAGGAGAGATTCTTAGAGAGGGGCTACCCACGTAGGGACGTCCTTGGAGCCTTGCACCGTGCCAGCCATTATCTCCTGGATGACAGAATGAAAGAACGTGATAGTGACAGATTCATGCTTGCTTTTAAGTTCAGTCCTGCTGCTGACATAGTAAGTCGTGCAGTGCTAAATAATTGGGAACTCCTCTAGTCTGGGGGACCTAGTTTAAAAAAAAACATTGATTACGTTTAGAAAATGTCACACCCTCAGAGACAAATTAGTCCACAGCGTGGCGAGACGACCTAAACAATTGGATTGGCTACAAAGTAGGAAGCCACTTGGGAACTTTGAATGTGGCACATGTTCCTTTTGCTCATATAACTCACAGAGCAAGATGTTACGTCTTGGTGAGGTCACATACAAGGTTAAAGATTTCATCAATTGCCGTACGTCCTTTGTGGTTTATGTCATTACTTGTGTATGTCGTATGTTCTATATTGGAAAACTATAAGACCTCTTTTTGAGCGGGTGCGTGAACACCTGGGCTCTATTAGAACGGGACGGGGGTCTCCCCGCTTAGTTGAGCATTTCTGTGTGGTCCATGGTAGTGATCCATCGTGCCTCTCTTTTGCAGGCATTGAGGCTGCGGGGCCCTTTCCTAGGGAGGGGGACCGCCACCACCTCTTGCTGCAGCGGGAGGCGCGCTGGATCATTAGAACTAAGGCCATTGGTCCGCATGGTCTTAATGACAAAAACGACATGGCTGTGTTTCTTTGAACATATCCTGTATCCCTGTATATGTATTAGTTTATCTTCTCTTTATGTCCTGTTTTATTATGCATCCCTATTTTGAGCTTATTTGCTTATTGATACATTGTTGCGCCTCATGTGTGTACGCATGTGGTCTTTTTGTTTTCGTTTTGGTTTTAATTGTATCTCTGTGCACCTGTGGAGCGTCTTGCCGTCACCATAGTGATGGTCAGGCTGACGCCTATTTGTAGCACGGCTGTGCGCAGAGACGTCACAGCGGTCCGAGGAAGCGCAAGTTACTGCGTGAAACGGTCGTCACCGCCGACCAGCAGTGAAGGGCACACCCGCTCCCCAGCCTGCCTATCTTCATGTTCATATGAATGAATAAAGCACTGAAGTTTTTTCACATGACAGTGGTGAGTGCCGCAATCCTTTTTACTTACTACATTATCTCCATTTTAGAAGAGTATTTGGTTGAGGATTTGGAAGAGTATTTAGAAAATGATTAGAAGAGGTTTTGCCAGCGTTTTTCTCATTGAGCTCTTGGTTGGGATATGCAATGAGCAGGATAGGGGGTATACACACTGACGCCAAATTATGCAATGACTGGGTCAGGTGTAGATGATAGTCTATGTTTGGTAGTTGTTTGTGACGCCAATTGCAGCGTGCGCAGGGTACTATCACAGGGCCCTCCCAAGGTGTTATAACTCACGCCCCAGGTTAGGAATACCAGAGTGTTGTGATTGCCTATAATGTCTCTGCATAGTGATGATAATGGTGTCAACGGTGTCTCCTACCTGGGTACGGCTGGACTCCTGGCTCACTTGTAACAAATTGGAGTGTAGTGATAAGAGGAGTAATAGAGGGATTTTGCAGTAGAAACTGATGTCCAGACCTTTAGATGAAGTTAAAACTTTTCTTTACTGAGGGTAACTTTCATCCAAGCAAGGTACAGCTTTGGTCTTTGGTCCCAGCAGGTTTTCTGCAATGGTTGACAGGAATGAATCTTCTGCTTTATAAACCTGGAGCTTGCCGGAAAGGACGTCTGCTTGTTAGCTTTAAACCGTGGCAGGAATTTGGCTTCTGCACTTTCTTTCTATCTTCTGCTTTAGGAGGACTGACTAGCTGAGGAGGACTATGGCTTCTCCTAGGTCTCTGGACTTTACTCACAGTTATATTAACAGGGAATTCTTTCTTCCTGGAAATGGAGGTTGTCTGCTGTTTTATCCAGCTGAGGCTGCAGGGCTCAGGCTGGGTATTTGATCAAGAGTCTCAGCACGAGACTTGGTCCTGGCTTTGTTCCCTATATCAGGAGCTCCTAAAACACACACCCTACCCCAAGCAGGGGTGGGCTGCACTCCTCACTAACTTCCTTCTCCACCCAGGGTGTAGGCTGTGGGAATAGTCCACACCTCCACAGAGGGGGAGCTAAGCTGGAATTAACTATTCCAGCTTAGATGTACTAAACTGAAACTAAGTTCCTACCAAGCCATTGCTGCCACCTGCTGGTGAACATGGAAAATTACAATATTAATTTATATCTAACATGGTTTATGCACATTTGTAAATGACATAATGTAAAATCATATCAGATGACAAGGTAAAAGCTCTTAGAAGACAGTAGCAGAGTAGAGGAGTGTAGTAACACAACTCTGTGGTGTTACAGATATAATTGAGAAGCGTTTTTGGTGGCATAAATGCAATGAGCAGGACCGTGGTACGGTTACACGGACGCCAAATTATGCAGTGGGTCAGAATATGTGTTTAATACTCTATAGTTTTGTTTGTGACGCCAATTGCAGTGTGTGCAGGGTACTGTTGCAGGGCCCTTCAAGGGTGTTGTAACTCACGTACCAAGTTAGGAATGCCAGAGTGGGGTAATGTCTCTGTATGGTAGCAGTAATGGTGTCAACGGTGTCTCCTACCTGAGTACAGCTGGACTCCTGGATCCTGGCTCACTTGCAATAAAATGAGTGTGGTGCTAGTAGGAGTAATTGAGGAACTTGCAGCAGTAATTGAGATCCAGACCTTAGGTAAAGTTAAAACTTGTCTTTACTTAGAGTAGCTTTCATCCAAGCAAGGTACAGCATTAGTCTTTGGTCCCAGCAGGTATTGGCAACGTGTGGCAGGAATCTATCTTCTGCTCTATCATGTGCCTGGAGCTTTTGCAGGAAAAGGACGTCTGCTTAGTAGCTCTGTAATGTGGCAGGAATTTGGCTTCTGCGCTGACTATCTTCTGCTGTCTGGGGACTGACTAGTTCAGGAGGAATTTGGCTTCTCCTGGGTCTCTGGACGGTACTCACAGATATTGTCTCAGGGTATGCTTCTTCCTTTAACTGGAGGTAGCTGTTTGCTTTCTGACCAACCTATAGGAAAAACCTCACATATAATGTATAGATTACACTGGGGTCTAGTATAATATACTGAGCCAACCCAAAAACAGAACCAATAACCCCAAAGAAAAGTGGGAGACACACATATAAAATATATGTAATTTATTGAGACATGATCACATAACAAACAATATATGAAACAAAAGGCACAAGTGTACAGGAGGAGGGGGGGAGACCTCATGTGAGGAGGTCAGATACAACCTCTCTCCCAAACACCCAGCTGGCAGGGAAAAGAGGTCACAGCCCTAGGTATACATCAGCATGAAAATTGTGAGAACTGTAGGTTCACTCAAAGTAACAAGTACTGGTATGTATGTTGCATGCACAGAAAGATAAATGAAAAAATGTACAAATAGCACAAGGCAAACTAGCCCACCCAAAGACCAGGGATGGCCGCATAAGGTATGCAAGTGTGCCAAGTGCAGGTGGTAATAGAGATATAAAAAGAAATGTAACAACTAACTGAGCAAAACAACAAAACATGTATTACCCATGATATGCTGGACCCAGAGCGTGTGACCAAAAGCTGCACCTCGACGTACGTTTCACCTGGAGAGGCTTCGTCAGGAGGTAAAGTAACAAACTGAGTTCATCCTTAAATGGTGTGGTCCACAGCTGGCAGCTGATTAGCGCATCCGCCCAGTGTTGCAGGGATGACATCATAAAGATGCGCCACCCAGCCTACAGAGCAAGGCACGCCCACCGTGTCACATGACCAAACCAGGAGGAGGGAGGGAGCCGCATCTGACATCACGCAGCCACACCTCCCCGCCCCGGGTCCGATCACATGACACGCACGTCGGCCGGCCGGCCCTGAGACAGCCAGGTATAGGAGCATCACTACAATGCCAGCCAGACAGCGCACCGGAGCGATGCGCATATGCCAGGTGGAGACAATGTATAGAGGACAGTGGAAAGATAACCACATGTGAAGGACAATATATGGGGGGCACAAAGATCAAAATTGCCAATAGTCAGCTCAATCGTACAGCATATCAGAGTAATATATACAGGCAGAGCAGCATAGTATAGAGCCCCCTATAGCCTTCACCATTAACGATATATGCACAACCCCATAAAAAATACCTTCTATATTGCTATAAAACAAAAAAATTATATATATTGTGTAATATTGTAACTTTATAAAAATGGATCCATAAGTCAAAAATGGTAATAGAAACCTATGCCATCAATGAGATCTTGACCCTAGACCAAAAAAGTGATGAGTACAAAAACTATATATATATATATATATATATATATATATATATATATATATATATATATATATATATATATATATATACACACACATACACACACACACACACACACACACACAATACAAAAATACACACAATCAAGCAGCAGTGAACATGTAATATTATAATAATCACAATATTTGCTAAAGTGAATACACTGAAAAATAAATTAAATAATATAAAATAAATACCCCTCACAACTAAAAAAAATAGTGATATGGAGGCATCAAAGGAAGGGGAACCCCCCCCCCCACACACATATCCCTGTATTGTGAATTCCTGTATTGGAAACTTATTTCATGTACATACATATGTGCCAAAGAAGTAATACATAATTATGCATAATCATAATCCATATAACTGATAAAATATGGTGTTCATAAAAATTATGAACTCATATAAAGTGCGCTGTGCAATAAAGCCCTGAGCAGAGTGGCCTCAGAGCCAAAGCAAATACTACCCAAACATTCAAGTGTAAAGTCACCCGCTAATCTGGCCACACGGATCAACCCATACAGAAAATAGAATACAGGACACAACAACTTTTTGAAGTGAATATTCTGATGTTGGTAGACAGTTAGCATCCATTATTCCATAGGGCATATTCTATTCTGCATCATGACACAAAGAAAGCCTCTAAAAGGACCACACCATCGCAGCAATCAAATATACTGTGAAAATACAAATAACATCAATGAATACATGATAAAAACAACGAACACATAATAAAATAAAAAGCACGATTTATAGAAAGGACCTGAAGCTAGCCGTCTCATTGAGACCTTTAGGGATCTCACTCTTAAGCAACACAATCCACTTGGTCTCCAGCTGCAAAAGGCGTTTCTTGATATCCCCTCCACGGCAGCCCAAAGACACCCTATCAATACCCATACATTGTAGCCCACGAGGGTCCCCCTCGTGGTGATCCCTAAAATGTAGAGCTATGGGTTGGAACTGGCTCCCCTCCTCCTGTGTAGTAGTGGCTGCCTGCCGGATTTTGCTTGCATGTTCAAAAATCCTAACACGCAACTCCCTGGTGGTCATCCCAACATACAGGAGCTTGCAAGGGCAGGTGATAAGATAAATCACAGAGGCAGTCCTGCATATGATATGTTGCACAATTTGGTATTCACGTCTGCCCTCGGAGTCCCCAAATGTAGAAGACCGGATCATATACCTACACGCCTGACAATTATTACACGGATAGGAGCCCCACTTTGGCCCTTTACTGCCAAAAATGTAAGATGGCGAAGGTGATACATAGTGGCTGTTGGTAAGCAGATCACCTAGGTGATGGCTGGCACACTGACTTAACTTCCTTCCCTCCCCATTAGGCAGGATGTGGGCATAGCCCACTTCTGCTCACAGAAGGGGGCAGCTAAACTGGAATGAACTATTCCAGTTCAGAAACACTAAATTGTAGCTAAGTCCTTGCTGAACACATTGCTGCCACCTGCTGGTGAACATGGAAATTACAGCAATTACATTTAACAAGGATTAGAATGCACATTTGTGAGAATATGATGCAAAATTACATAAGATGACCAGATAAATACACTTAACAGGTTGTAGCGGGGTAAAAGAGTTTTGTAACACAACTCTGGGGTGTTAAATAAACACTACTAAAACAGCTTTGAAAACCCCTCCCAAAACTGCTAGCATTTTTTTTTCTGCTTCCCCATTGATTTCAATACAAAATCTTTATCTTCTAAGAAGTAACACACCACTTCAATTTAGGAGTGGAAAAAAAGCCACCATGCCCACATGGTGAAATTTTTTCCACTGAAGTCAATGAAAAGCTATCGATGGCATTTTGATGGCAGATTTCATGGCAGAAAACCGCCGCTCCCCGCGATTATATCCGTGATGATTTAATTTGTGTCAACATACCCTTAACAAATGGACAGAGGTCTGCAAGACTGAAACTGCTGCAAATAGAGATTTGTTTGATGAAAACATAAAACTTTTATTTTCCAGGCAGACATCATTTTAAGTCTTGTCGATGATGTGATTATATTTTCTAATAACCTCAAATCTTTTTCATACCTCCTAACATTTGAATCGAAATTTGCAATACTGCTTACCTTGCAGAAACTCCTGCTTCAGGGCATATGCAAATGAGGCCCACCCATTTCAGACACATTTCATGGGACATTCCTGCAGAAAAACAGGACAGTCGGGAGGTATCATTTATGGCACACTTCAATGCCAAATATGAAATGTGAGAGTCATGTTAATTTTTATTTGTTCTGTTAAAGAAGAAAAATGTATTCTCTCACCTGCTAGAAAGGTACACAATGTAATCTGTAGTGAATGTAATCTTCTTACCAATGTATTTGTGAGCTATCCCATCCCTTCTGATCCTCAGCTGTGTCATGTGACCAGCAATCAGACTTTCCAAATAACACAGCATCTCATGTGTGTATAGGAAGCCGGTTTCTCTATGTATTCCTATGGGAGCCTCAATGTCAGTCTCATAAGAATGAATAAGAGGTAAATGACTTCCTGTCCTGTGTCAGCTAGAAATCAGAGAGTCGGTCACATGACACAGCTAAGAATCAGAAGGGAGGTTATAACGCACAAATACAGTTACTGGTAAGAAGATTACCTTCACTACAGATTACATCATACACCTTTCTAACAGGTCAGAGAATGCACATTATTTGTGAGAGTAAATTTACCAGCCAGTTGGTTTCTATTGATTACTGACATCAAGGTTCTCATAGGACTGAAGAGAAAAACGGACTTCCAGTCCACACAGCAGACACTGTGCAGGGGCGTAACTAGAAGTGACTGGGCCCCACAGCAAATATTTGTAAGGGCCCCCCTCAGCGCGCTTCGCACCTCCCTCCTCCTGTGTAAACCCCACTCCTTTGGCACAGTGTAGCGGTATACTGTATATTGTGTGGCACAGTATAGAGGTATACTGTATATTGTGGGGCACAGTGTAGAGGTATACTGTATATTGTGGGGCACAGTGTAGAGGTATACTGTATATTGTGTGGCACAGTGTAGAGGTATACTGTATATTGTGTGGCACAGTATAGAGGTATACTGTATATTGTGTGGCACAGTATAGAGGTATACTGTATATTGTGTGGCACAGTGTAGAGGTATACTGTATATTGTGGGGCACAGTGTAGCGGTATACTGTATATTGTGGGGCACAGTGTAGCGGTATACTGTATATTGTGTGGCACAGTATAGAGGTATACTGTATATTGTGTGGCACAGTGTAGAGGTATACTGTATATTGTGTGGCACAGTATAGAGGTATACTGTATATTGTGTGGCACAGTGTAGAGGTATACTGTATATTGTGTGGCACAGTGTAGAGGTATACTGTATATTGTGTGGCACAGTGTAGCGGTATACTGTATATTGTGGGGCACAGTATAGAGGTATACTGTATATTGTGTGGCACAGTGTAGAGGTATACTGTATATTGTGTGGCACAGTGTAGAGGTATACTGTATATTGTGTGGCACAGTGTAGAGGTATACTGTATATTGTGTGGCACAGTGTAGAGGTATACTGTATATTGTGGGGCACAGTGTAGCGGTATACTGTATATTGTGTGGCACAGTATAGAGGTATACTATATATTGTGTGGCACAGTGTAGAGGTATACTGTATATTGTGTGGCACAGTGTAGAGGTATATTGTGAGGCACAGTGTAGAGGTATATTGTGAGGCACAGTGTAGCGGTATACTGTATATTGTGTGGCACAGTGTAGAGGTATATTGTGAGGCATAGTGTAGCGGTATACTGTATATTGTGTGGCACAGTGTTGAGGTATATTGTGAGGCACAGTGTAGCGGTATACTGTATATTGTGTGGCACAGTGTAGCGGTATATTGTGAGGCACAGTGTAGAGGTATATTGTATATTGTGTCTCACAGTGTAGCGGTATACTGTATATTGTGTGGCACAGTGTAGAGGTATACTGTATATTGTGTGGCACAGTAGCAGTATACTGTATATTGTGAGGCACAGTGTAGAGGTATACTGTATATTGTGGGGCACAGTGTAGCGGTATACTGTATATTGTGGGGCACAGTGTAGCAGTATACTGTACATTGTGGGGCACAGTGTAGGCTATATGTGCATAACATAAACATACTCCACATGAACACTTACAGCTACTTGGCTCGGCCCTTGGGGATCTCGGACGACACTTCCACACTTGGCCGGGGGCTCGGCGGAGCTGATGTTGTGTTTTATCCTAATGAGAAAGATTTTATAATAAGGATTTGGAGAAGGGACAGTGGGATAGCAAAGCAGGGAGAGGCTGGTGCTGCTACTAGGGGGTCATACCATGGGGGAGTAATAAAGCCCACCATAATGCCCCCCCCCCAGTAGTAATAATTCTCCTTATAATGTGACAGTGCAAAAAATACACCCTTGTAATGCCCCCAGTTGAGCTAATGTCCCCATAGTGCCCCCATAATGTGCCAGTATAAAATACCCCTATATAGTGCCCCCAGTAAATTCCCCCATAGTGCTCCTCTCCCCCCTTCCTGCTAGTGCCCCCCAAAATGTACCAGTATAAAATGCCCCATATATAGTGCCCCAGTAGATGCCCCTCAGTGCCCGGCCTCTGATAGGCTGCCAGCCTAGTGTCCCCCATAATGCCCCCCAATAATGTGCCAGTATCAAGTGCCTCTCCCCCCCCCCACATGTCCCAGTATCATAGTGCCATCTCCCCCCATGTGCCAGTATCAAGTGCCTCTCTCCTTCCCACCCCCCATGTGCCAGTATCAAGTGCCTCTCTCTTCCCCCCATGTGCCAGTATCATAGTGCCATCTCCCCCGCAAAAAAGTGCCAGTATTAAGTGCCTCTCCCCCCATGTGCCAGTATCATAGTGCCAACCCCCCCCCCCCCACATGCCAGTATCAAGTGCCTCTCTCCTCCCCCCATGTCCCAGTGTATCATAGTGCCATCTCCCCCCCCCCCCCCACTAAAAGTGCCAATATCAAGAGCCTCTCTCCCTCCCCCCTCCCCATGTGCCAGTATCAGGTGCCTCCCCCCCCCCATGTGCCAGTATCAAGTGCCAACCCCCCCTCTCCCCTCCAGGTGCCAGTATCAGGTGCCTCCCCCCCCCCCCCCCATGTCCCAGTATCATAGTGCCATCTTCCCCCCCACCACCACAAAAAAAAGTGCCAGTATCAAGTGCCTCTCTCCCTCCCCCCCCCCCATGCCAGTATCAGGTGCCTCTCCCCCCCCCCCCCCATGCCAGTATCAGGTGCCAACCCCACTCCCCCCCATGTGCCAGTATCAGGTGCCTTCCGCTCCCCCCATGGCAGTAACAGTGGGTATTACAAAAAAAATAATAAACACTTCTACTTACCTCCATGTCAGCGATGCGATGCAGCCTCTTCCTGTGTCCCGCCCTGTATGTCCTTATATGGAGTCAGTGCTTGTATTTCAGAAAAGTGTCTGCTGGGATTCGAACCCACGACCTTCTGCTTCAGAGGCAGAGCAGCTAACCACTAGACCATAGGAGCTGCCTTGATGCTGGCTGAAAAAATATGAGACTTCTACTGTTATAGCTGGCTAAGTGTACATCTATACACATGGCAGCTGCTCATATATAGAGATGTAGCAGAGCTGAATGTGCTGAGACAGCTGTCATATACAGATATAGCAGTATCTCAGATATATCTCTATATGACAGCTGTTCCAGCACACTCAGCTCTGCTATATCTCTATATATGATAGCTGTCATGTGTATAGATGTAGCAGAGCTGGGTGTGTTTAGGCATCTGTCATGTGTATAGATGTAGTAGAGCTGGGTTTGCTGGGGCAACTGTCATATATAGAGATATAGCAGAGCTGAGCATGCTGGGACAGCTGTCATATAGATATATAGCAGTGCTGGTGTGTTGGGGCAGCTGTCATGTGTATAGATGTAGCAGAGCTGGCTGTGTTTCGGCAGCTGTCATGTGTATAGATGTAGTAGAGCTGGGTGTGTTTGGGCATCTGTCATGTATAGATGTAGTAGAGCTGGGTTTGCTGGGGCAGCTGTCATATATAGAGATATAGCAGACCTGAGTGTGCTGGTGCAGCTGTCATGTGTATAGATGTAGCAGAGCTGGGTGTGTTTAGGCATCTGTCATGTGTATAGATGTAGTAGAGCTGGGTTTGCTGGGGCAGCTGTCATATATAGAGATATAGCAGAGCTGAGTGTGCTGGGACAGCTGTCATATAGATATATAGCAGTGCTGGTGTGTTGGGGGCAGCTGTCATGTGTATAGATGTAGCAGAGCTGGCTGTGTTTTGGCAGCTGTCATGTGTATAGATGTAGTAGAGCTGGGTTTGCTGGGGCAGCTGTCATATATAGAGATATAGCAGAGCTGAGTGTGCAGGGACAGCTGTCATATACAGATATAGCAGTGCTAGGTGTGTTTGGGCAGCTGTCATGTGTATAGATGTAGTAGAGCTGGGTTTGCTGGGGCAGCTGTCATATATAGAGATATAGCAGAGCTGAGTGTGCTGGGACAGCTGTCATATAGATATATAGCAGTGCTGGTGTGTTGGGGGCAGCTGTCATGTGTATAGATGTAGCAGAGCTGGCTGTGTTTTGGCAGCTGTCATGTGTATAGATGTAGTAGAGCTGGGTTTGCTGGGGCAGCTGTCATATATAGAGATATAGCAGAGCTGAGTGTGCAGGGACAGCTGTCATATACAGATATAGCAGTGCTAGGTGTGTTTGGGCAGCTGTCATGTGTATAGATGTATTTTTTTTACAGTCAGTTGTAATGCAGCCTTTATGGCTGTGAGGGTAAATGCTTTGCCACTGATTCACTAATAGATTGGAGGTTGTGGGTTCGAATCCCAGACCAGGAGACTTTAGCAGACAGTAAAATTAGATCACACTAGCGGCTGCTGTGAAGGGGCCCTGAACACGATATTTAACTAACTTAAAAATAAACTGTCACACACGCTGCCGGGGCGCCGGGCCCCCTTGGCAGCCCGGGCCCCGAAGCAGCTGCTTCCCCGGTAGTTACGCCACTGACACTGTGGGATCCAGTGAGTTCCAGCAATCAGTAGATTTTTAAAGATGTATTTTTTTTTTTCCTGGAGTGAAGGACTTTCTAAAATGTCTGGATATCTGTTGCTATTTGTTGTCCGAAAAGCAGCCAGTGCAGCTGGCTCATAAGCTGGAATGCAGATCAGTGGGGTAGGTAGACGTGACTGGGCCACACAGCTAATATTTTGAGCAGGGCCACCAACTCAGCAACTTGTTTGCAACCCCCACTCTTGTGGCTAGTCAAGATCGCTCTTTCAGACGAGGCCTGGAATCTTGGTCCATTTCCTACAGTGTCAATGTAGATAATGTCATTTTACAATGTTGTGGGGCCCCGACAATAAAATCTGTTAGTCCTCCTCCTGGGTGGGCCCCTTCTGAGTTCCAGCCCCAAAGCAGCCGATTCCCCTGCTTCCCCTATAGCTACGCCCGTGATGCTGATACTGCATTAGGTGAGCTGTTCAATTTTTGTGTATATAATTGTCTGGCTTCAATATAGATAGCGTTGGATAATAAAGAAAACGTAGGACAAGTGAGCATCAGAAACCTTTCTGATAATCTTCTGTAATGGTGCCCTTCAAAATGGCTACCTACACCCTGCCTTAACTCTGCACTGATCAGCCAAAGCAGAAAAGAACAATACTGTTTTGAATGAGTTTAGCTTGGGCTGTGTGGCTGCAGAGGGGGTCGTTTCTGAGATGTCCTTTTCAGGCTGGAATGCAGTGACATAGTGTGGGTTGCCAGCACTCGGGGCAAGCCAAGTATTGCTCCCCCCCCCAACATGTGGCCATGCCCCTTTTTACAGATAATGTAGTAGATATCACCTGCAGTCCTATGTAACACCACAGATAACATGGCGATAACTCTGAGTACAGATAATGTAGTAGTAGTAGTGTGAGCCCCCAGAATTCAGAACATGCACAGTGTGACCTGAAGTTTGGGGCCAGGCTGCTACAGTGTGGGCCAAAATCTATATCCACCCTCCAATCACTACAGAACATACAGGGTAATACAGCGCCCCATACCTCTTACATCCAGTGACGTCTCTTTGATGTGGATGTTCCTTCTCTCTTTCCTCATCTTCTCCTTTCAGACCTTCAGACCAGACCACCATTTTTCAGCCATTTCTCATCTTTGCAGTTTGACAAAAAGAAATATTAGTTTACTACTTTTCCATCATCCTCACATCTTCTGGACAAATCATGCTACCATCCCCAATACTGTGCCGCTGTGCTCCCTAATATTATACTGCAGAAACAGATAAAGCCCCTGATAATAGTAGTACCATGCAGATAGTGCCACCTTCAATAATTATTGGCACACAGTGCCCTAAAATAACTGCGCCCAGAAAATAGTGCCCCTGACACTAATAGTGTAAACATAATGTCCCCCAAAAATAATTGTGGTAAGCTGATACTGTGTCAGGGTGCCCCCACAGTGATAGTGCTCCCAAAAGTCCCACCAATAGGAATAATTCTCTGCTAGGGCACACATGGTAGTAATAGTGCTCTTACAGTGCCCCCAACATGTCCCCACTGTGCCCCAGAAGTAATAATGCTCCCATAGTGCCCATACTAGTAATCATGTTCCCCCTAGACCCCCAGTAGTAATAAAGCCCACCATAATGCCCCCAAGTAGTAATAATTCTCCTTATAATGTGACAGTACAAAAATACCCCCTTTTAATGCCCCCAGTTAAGCTAATGTCCCCATAGTGCCCCATAATGTGCCAGTATAAAATACCCTTATATAGTGCCCCCAGTAAATGCCGCCATAGTGATCCTCTCCCCCTTCCTCCTAGTGCCCCGCATAATGTACCACTATAAAATGCCCCATATATAGTGCCCCAGTAGATGCCCTCAGTTTCCCCCATAATTTGCAAGCATAAAATACCCCTTCTTAGTGCCCCCGTAGATGACCCCATAGTACTCCTCTCTCCTCTTCTCCATATTATCCATCATATTGTGCCCCAGTATAAAATGCCCCTATACAGAGCCCCCCATATAAAATACTCCTTCTTTGTGGCCTCAGTAGATGCCCCCAATAATGTGCCAGTAAGAAGTGCCCCTACACTGACCCCAATAATGTGGCAGTATGATGTGACCCCATAGATGCTCCCCAATCATGTGCCATTGAGAAGTGCCTCCCATAGATGGCCCCCCAATCATGTGCCAGTAACAAGTGCCCCCCAATCATGTGCCAGTAACAAGTGCCCCCCATATAGATATCCCCCAATCATGTTCCAGTAGACAGTATTGTACCATATTTTGCACCTGGGGCAACCCCCCCCCCCCCCCCATGCTACGCCACTGCTAGAATGCAAGTAGAATTTTGGCTTAAAAAAGGACCAAGAACTCGGCTGTAGTCACAGTCTAGACTTAGAGCAGGTGCATGTGAGTGCTACACACATTGTACTTACAGCTCTTACTTCAGCCTCTGTGGAAGATGAGATGATGGGCTGTAGGGGGACAAAAAGGCAGCATGGAGGCTCTATATGGGTTTAGACATTAACTCTTTATTTTATGAAGAAATCCCCAAAAAACTATTGCTGTCTGATATCCCCCTCCTCACAAAATTAATAAAAGATATTTAAAGGGGCTTTCCAAGATTTTTTCAACTGATGACCTATCCTCTGGAGGCCGCCATGTCCATCTTGATTGAAGATCAATGATGATGACATCACGAAGGCCGGCGTGGTGACATCATACATCGAGATTTTAAGCAGGATCTTCAATCAAAATGGCGGCCTCTTAGTGCTCAAAATGATGAGGTGAGTATGGTATTTTTTTACGCCATTTCAGGGAAAATTGATTTGTTACCACGAACCACGAGGAAATTCGGCTTCACGGGGAATTGAATTTTTCCCTGAAATTCGTATTGAATTCCACTTCAGATACTGCAATTCACTCAACCCTACTGTAGTTAAAAAGTTTCGGAAAACCCCTTCAGCACATTATATGTGCACCTAAATTATTCCTATACAACTACAACTCTACATTGAAGAAAAAATAAAAAAGTTATGACTGCTGGAACACGGAGGGGGAAACATCTTACTATTAGTTACGTCATTAAGGAGTTAAAATACACTTGAAGGGGTTTATCCAGAATTTTATATGTTGATGGCCTATTTTTAGGATAGTGTCATCAATATCTGGGCAGTGGGGGGGTCAGACACCATGTACCCACGCCAATTAGCTGTTCCTGAGTATCACCGGGACTGGAACTGCATAGCTCCATCAACTGACAGAGCTGGTACAGTAACAGCAGCCGATCAGAAATGTATGACTAAGGCCTCATGCACACGACCGTTGTGTGCATCCGTGGCCGTTGTGCCGTTTTCCGTTTTTTTTCACGGACCCATTGACTTTCAATGGGTCCGTGGAAAAATCGGAAAATGCACCGTTTGGCAGCCGCATCCGTGAGCCGTGTTTCCTGGCCGTGAAAAAAATATGACCTGTCCTATTTTTTTCACGGCCAACGGTTCACGGGCCCATTCAAGTCAATGGGTCCGTGAAAGAACACGGATGCACACAAGATTGGCATCCGTGTCCGTGATCCGTGGCCGTAGGTTTTAGTTTCATACAGACGGATCCGAAGATCCGTCTGCATAAAAGCTTTTTCTGATCTAAGTTTTCACTTCGTGAAAACTCATTTCCGACAGTATATTCTAACACAGAAGCGTTCCCATGGTGATGGGGACGCTTCTAGTTAGAATACACTGCAAACTTTGTACAAGACTGCCCCCTGCTGCCTGGCAGCACCCGATCTCTTACAGGGGGATATGATAGTACAATTAACCCCATCATATCCCCCTGTAAGAGATCAGGGCTGCCAGGCAGCAGGGGGCAGACCCCCCCCCCCCCCTCCCCAGTTTGAATATCATTGTGCGGCCCCCCCCCTCCCCTGTTGTTAACTCGTTGGTGGCCAGTGTGCGCACCCCCCTCCCTCCCTCCCTCTATTGTTTTAATACATTGGGGCCAGTGTGCGCGCGCCCCCCCAACCCCCCCTCCCTCCCTCTATTGTTTTAATACATTGGGGCCAGTGTGCGCACCCCCCCAACCCCCAACCCCCCCTCCCTCCCTCTATTGTAATCATCATCGGTGGCAGCGGAGTAGAAGATTTTCATACTTACCTGCTTCTTGCTGCTGCGATGTCTGCGTCCGGCCGGGAGCTCCTCCTACTGGTAAGTGACAGGTCTGTGCGGCGCATTGCTGTCACTTACCAGTAGGAGGAGCTCCCGGCCGGACGCAGACATCGCAGCAGCAAGAAGCAGGTAAGTATGAAAATCTTCTACTCCGCTGCCACCGATGATGATTACAATAGAGGGAGGGAGGGGGGGGGGTTGGGGGGGTGCGCACACTGGCCCCAATGTATTAAAACAATAGAGAGAGGGAGGGAGGGGGGGTTGGGGGGGCGCGCGCACACTGGCCCCAATGTATTAAAACAATAGAGGGAGGGAGGGGGGGGGGGTTGGGGGGGCGCGCGCACACTGGCCCCAATGTATTAAAACAATAGAGGGAGGGAGGGGGGGGGGGTTGTGGGGGCGCGCGCACACTGGCCCCAATGTATTAAAATAATAGAGGGGGGGTTGGGGGGCGCGCGCACACTGGCCCCAATGTATTAAAACAATAGAGGGAGGGAGGGGGGTGCGCACACTGGCCACCAACGAGTTAACAACAGGGGAGGGGGGGCCCACTGGCCACCAATGAGTTAAAAACAGGGGGGGGGGGTCTGCCCCCTGCTGCCTGGCAGCACCTGCCAGGCAGCAGGGGGCAGTCATGTACACAGTTTTTTTGTATATTCTAACCTGAAGCGTCTCCATCACCATGGGAACGCCTCTGTGTTAGAATATACTGTCGGAAATGAGTTTCACGATGTAGCTCATATCCGACAGTATATTCTAACATAGAGGCGTTCCCATGGTGATGGGGACGCTACAAGTTAAAATATACCATCGGATTGGAGAAAACTCCAATCCGATGGTATAACAGAACTCCAGACTTTACATTGAAAGTCAATGGGGACGGATCCGTTTGAAATGGCACCATATTGTGTCAACTTCAAACGGATCCGTCCCTATTGACTTGCATTGTAATTCAGGACGGATCCGTTTGGCTCCGCACGGCCAGGCGGACGCCAAAACGACTTTTTTTTCATGTCCGTGGATCCTCCAAAAATCAAGGAAGACCCACGGACGAAAAAACGGTCACGGATCACGGACCCACGGACCCAGTTTTTGCGGGCCGTGAAAAAAAACTGTCGTGTGCATGAGGCCTTACCCTGAGGAAAGGACTTGAATATAAAAATCCTGGAAAACCTCTTTAAGATATCTGAGGAGTGCGCCAACTATACTTATTTGAGGCATAAATTCAAAACCTGCAATTAAAAAGGCAACATTTTCGGGAGGGTTTTTCCAATTTTGACATGACTATTAAGCCTCATGCACACGACTGTTGCCTGTATTGTGGCCGGCAAACAGTTGGTCCACAACAATATGCGGGCACCTGCCGTGTGCTCACCTGAATGGGTCCACAATCTGGAAGGTGTGGAGCGGAACGGAGGCGCGGAACCCCACGGAAGCACTATGGAGTGCTTCAGTGGGGATTCTCTCCGTGCCTCCACACCGCAAAAAAAAATATAAAACGTGTTCTATTATTTTTTTCGGTGCGGAAGGATTACGGACCTATTCAAGTTGAATGGGTCTGGATCCATCTGCGAAATCCGCATGGATGTTACCCGTGCATTGGGGACCACAAATTACAATTCTCAGTGCACTGAATGGCCAAGCAACGGCTGTGTGCGTGAGCCCTTAGGGAGCAACACTGAACACTACTATACCCACTAAAATTGCATTTTTAGGTTATAAAAGATTTATAAACCAGAGAGAATCTTAAAAATAAAAATGAGAAGACTTCCTGAGCGCTCAAATTATCATTAGCCCTATCTTGTTCTAGGTGGGATATAACAGAAAACACCTATAAACATCCTGTGTTGACTAGTTGGCCATTGTTTGTATTTACCCCGTACTCCGATGGCAGATAGAGAACACCGTGAACGTGTTTTTAATTCATCCCATGAGCATATCATTTTCCACAGAACCGGACAGGAGCGACTCCTGTTGATAAGGCTGTTGTTATACCCGGCCAAGTTGGCTGAGACTTGCCAAACAATACAAGTTTGATATCTGAGGCAGGAGAGCCTTCGAGCTGCACATGGCTTCCCATACTGTGAAGAAAGTCACAATAGGAAACAAAACCCTGGGTGGGACTTGGATGGATTTGAAGCGTGACCTTCAGTAACTTTCAGCTGTGTCGGACTGACATCCAGTGAGATAAAAAACAAGATATGTTCTGAAGTTCATGAATTCTTAGCTTTATACAAGATGAAGCCAGTGCATGTTTCAGACAACACCCAAACACACATGAATTTGATAAAATATTTTGCATTGTAGAATCTTAAAGCATATGTTGCATATTAACATGAGAGACCTATATGTCTTCAGCACAATCCATTTTTGCCTGTTCTGATCCGGTCTCTTTTAGCAGGGCTTCCATGTTTCTGAAACTGGGGGAAGAGGAGATGTAATTCAGGTCCAGAGGCAGGGGTTCTTCAGCTTTTTTTTTTTACTGATGATCTATCTTCTGGATAGAAGTGCCGCCTGCCAGGGAGACATTCCTATTAACATCTGGAATTGCTTACCAGGATTCCAGTTCTCTGGGCACAGACTAGTAACATACCACCGACAGAGTCATCCAGTGACAAGGTTTCAACGTGGCCTGTGTAGGTCATACTTGAGATACATATTCATCACACTTAAAGGGAGTCTGTCACCAGATTTTGACCTTAAAGACCGCTTACATAGTGCTCTAGCATAGCAGTCTATGATTATAATGGTACCTTTGATGTTTTCTTGTGAAGTTCCCCCAAAACTGACTTTTATTCATATGTAAATTAGGGCTCGCAAGTGCACAGGGGCGGCGTTCACCTCGTTGGTGCCCAGACTGTTCTGCCTCTTTTCGTCATATCCCCGCCCCAGCCTCTTCCTCTGCCCGCCCGCTCTTCCTTTGCATCCTCCTTCACTGCAGCGAGATCCCGCGCCTGCGCTATCCAAAGCTTTGCCGGGGCATGTGCACTGCGATGCCCATTGTTGGCACGGCATCGCAGTAGCTACTGCTCATGCGCCGGCCAATGGCGAGAAACAGCGGCGAGGAGGCGGACCAGAGACACCCACAATGGGCATCGCAGTGCGCATGCCCCGGCCAAGCAATAGATAGCGCAGGCGCGGGATCTCGCTGCAGAGAACTTGAGAAGGAGGACGCAAAGGAAGAGCGGGGCGGGCAGAGGAAGAGTCTGGGGTGGGGATATGACAAAAAGAGTCAGAACAGCCCGGGCACCAAAGAGGTGAATGCCGCCCCTGGGCACATGCGAGCCCTAATATACATATGAATAAAAGTCAGTTTTTGCCTTGGGGGAACTTCACAAGAAAACATCAAAGGTACCATTAGAATCATTCCCTTTAAGGATCTACCTTCAGGGTAGCGGTGTATAGGTGACAGTTTTTTTGTTAAACAGCACGGATAACATTCTGCTTATGTATTTGTGTTAGTCAGTCAGGTGCGGTACTGGCTAATTTTATCCTGCAGCACTATAAGCTCTATTGTAGTAGCCCCAGTGTACTTAGTATCTTGTAAAATGAAAAGCTCAAGTTTTTCCCCATCATTCTGCACTCAATATCCCAAAAGAGAAAGTGAAAACAGAATGTCAGAAATCTTTGCTAATTTATTGAGAAGGAAAAATTTAAATCTTGCATTGACATAAGTGTGCAGACTCTTTGCTCAGGACTTAGTTGAAGCACCTTTGGCAGCATCTCCAGTCGTCTTGGGTATAATGCCACAAGGTTTGCACACCTGGATTTGGGGATTTTCTGCAATTCTTCTCTGCAGATCCTCCCAACCATCAATATTATATAGGACTACTAACCGTTACCCCTCACTAATTCCTGAGAATGCCCTGACACGTTTCCACTTATACCAGATTAATCAGAGGGCAATCCATATCAAAGACTACCTACAAATATAGGCACTAGGGCAAAGGTAGATGAGAATTAGGACAAAACAACACGATACCACATAGAGACATCAAATACAGCGGTGTCTTAAATCATGGCACACACTGACTTCCACACCATATATAACTGTGGCAGTCAGTGTGTGCCATGATTTAAGACACCTCTGTATTTGATGTCTCTATGTGGTATCGTGTTGTTTTGTCCTAATTCTCATCTACCTTTGCCCTAGTGCCTATATTTATAGGTAGTCTTTGATATGGATTGCCCTCTGATTAATCTGGTATAAGAGGAAACGTGTCAGGGCATTCTCAGGAATTAGTGAGGGGTAACGGTTATTAGTCCTATATAATATTGATGCTTTGAAGGGCGTCTCAGAGACAATTGAGGATAGGTAGTGTTGTAGAAATATTAATAGTTGTAATCAGCTCGCATCAAAGTTTGTGTAAGGAAAAAGGTAAATCCATCTTCCCTCAGCTGCAGTCAGATGACAGACCCAAGTGCTACCATCTTGATTGAAATTCTGAGCAACGCCTTCCCCTCCTTGCCCAGTCTCCGTCCTTTATTGACTAACAAAAGGTGTAAAAGGGGCTGGCCCAAGACAAGGATACAGGAAGTGATGACATACAGGAAGTGATGACATACAGGAAGTGATGACATACAGGAAGTGATGACATAGGAAGACAAGACACCATCATTTAGAATAACATACCCATCTAACATTACCACTGGAGCGAACTTTATCCAGCCTTGCTCAGTGATCAATGCCAGATAAAGTTACTATGATCCACATGCATGTTTATTTACAGTACAGCGTCATTATCTCCAGCGGCTGATCAGGCGCACTAGAGACAACAAACGCACGTTCCTTTACAGGACATACACAGGAAGATATCCACTCCAATGGTTTACCCTGACACTGAGAGACATGATGACAATACACAATATATTAAATACACATCCTAATAAAATTTCCACAACAGTAGGAGCACGGAGTGCATCCACCATTAGGGTGCAACTCCGGGGACAGGATTTAAGGTGAGGGATAGATAGGGATAGATATATACAAATCCTCTCTCCCCCCTCCCTGCCCAGCTCTCTATTGTTTTATCACTGTGATGGCCGGCCAGTGGAAGTTTTTGGGGATGCATTTTGTGCTGCTGTTATGGACTGTAGTATTTGGCTCTGTTGGTGTGGTATAATTTGTGCCACAATATGGTGTTGCTGGCCCTGCCTTCTATCAATTTGAACCTGACTACAAAACGTGGCAGCTTTAAAAAAAAAAATCCAGGGCCACTTTAAGTTCCCAGTCCGCCCCTGCTGACCAGTCTCTATGTCCCACCAGCTGAAAAACACCCCACAATATTATGCTGCCACCAGGCTTCACCGTAGGGATGATATTGGGCAGTGCCTGGTTTCCTTCAAACATGATTAGATTTGAGGCCAAAAAGTTCAATCTTGTGTCTCAAAGTCTTTTAAAGGATAACTGTCACATTTAGATCCTAATTTCAATTTTCATATATGTAGTTACTAATAACATGATATTCCATAATCAGTTACTATTAGACTCGCTTACCCCATATTTAATAAGATTCAGCCCTTAGCAACCAGTCTGCATAAAACTGCAATTTCACTATTCAGTTAAGATGGCCGCCACTGCCCTCACCCTGAGGCTAATCCCACCTGCCCTTACTAGCCAGTAACAATAGCCCCCCAAAAGTGTCAGTAACCAGAGCCCTCCCCCTAAAGGGTTAATCTCCTGCAGCACAAAGGGGTCCTCTTACCACATGTTGCTTTCATTTATACACTGAGCAGACGGCAGATCTCCCTTCCCTGGTCTGCGCTGCTTCCACTCTGCATTCTCAAGCTCTGCTGAGTGAGGGAGCGTCTGCCAAGCGCAGGGACAGGGAGAAGTGCACACAGCCCAGGCACTGTTATCAGCTGCTGGGGAGGACCTGGCTTTAATCATTTACTTACAGTCCCTGGCTGTCTGTAATCTGACCTTGCACGCTGCGTGCTTCTGCGTCCTCCGTCCTTCAACACATAGACGGACCATGCCTAGCAACCCTATTTTCAGCACAGGTAAAAGTAGGCAGTACAGGGAACAAAAATGTGGAATTAAGGGGTAATTGAGTACACAGTGAAAAGTTGAAACAGGGCCACCAAGGAGACATTAATCACCACAATCCAATACTCCCAAAAAAAATAAAAAAAAATACGACAGTTATACTTTAACCACCTCCGGACCGCCTAACGCGCCGATGCGTCCGGAAGGTGGTTGCTTTTCTCCTCCTGGACGCATCGGCGCGTCATCTCGCGAGACGCGAGATTTCCTGTGAACGCGCGCACACAGGCGCGCGCGCTCACAGGAACGGAAGGTAAGCGAGTGGATCTCCAGCCTGCCAGCGGCGATCGCTCGCTGGCAGGCTGGAGATCCGAATTTTTTAACCCCTAACAGGTATATTAGACGCTGTTTTCATAACAGCGTCTAATATACCTCCTACCTGGTCCTCTGGTGGTCCCTTTTGTTAGGATCGACCACCAGAGGACTCAGGTAGGTCAGTACAGTCCCACCAAACACCACACTACACTACACTACCCCCCCCCCCCCCCCGGTCACTTATTAACCCCTTATAAACCCCTGATCACCCCATATAAACTCCCTGATCACCCCCCTGTCATTGATCACCGCCCTGTCATTGATCACCCCCCTGTCAGGCTCCGTTCAGACGTCCGCATGATTTTTACGGATCCGATCCATGTATCCATGGATCCGTAAAAATCATGCGGACGTCTGAATGGAGCCTTACAGGGGGGTGATCAATGACAGGCGGGTGATCACCCATATACACTCCCTGATCACCCCCTGTCATTGATCACCGCCCTGTCAGGCTCCATTCAGACGTCCGCATGATTTTTACGGATCCGATCCATGTATCCATGGATCCGTAAAAATCATGCGGACGTCTGAATGGAGCCTTACAGGGGGGTGATCACCCATATACACTCCCTGATCACCCCCTGTCATTGATCACCCCCCTGTCAGGCTCCATTCAGACGTCCGCATGATTTTTACGGATCCGATCCATGGATCCATGGATCCGTAAAAATCATGCGGACGTCTGAATGGAGCCTTACAGGGGGGGTGATCAGTGACAGGGGGGTGATCACCCTGATTACCCTGATCACCCCCTGTCATTGATAACCCCCCTGTAAGGCTCCATTCAGACGTCCGCATGCGTTCTGTGGATCCGATCCATGTATCCATGGATCCGTAAAAAATCATGCGGATGTCTGAATGGAGCCTTACAGGGGGGGTGATCAGTGACAGGGGGGTGATCACCCTGATTACCCTGATCACCCCCTGTCATTGATAACCCCCCTGTAAGGCTCCATTCAGACGTCCGCATGCGTTCTGTGGATCCGATCCATGTATCCATGGATCCGTAAAAAATCATGCGGATGTCTGAATGGAGCCTTACAGGGGGGGTGATCAGTGACAGGGGGGTGATCACCCTGATTACCCTGATCACCCCCTGTCATTGATAACCCCCCTGTAAGGCTCCATTCAGACGTCCGCATGCGTTCTGTGGATCCGATCCATGTATCCATGGATCCGTAAAAAATCATGCGGATGTCTGAATGGAGCCTTACAGGGGGGTGATCAGTGACAGGGGGGTGATCACCCTGATTACCCTGATCACCCCCTGTCATTGATAACCCCCCTGTAAGGCTCCATTCAGACGTCCGCATGCGTTTTGTGGATCCGATCCATGTATCCATGGATCCGTAAAAAATCATGCGGATGTCTGAATGGAGCCTTACAGGGGGGGTGATCAGTGACAGGGGGGTGATCACCCTGATTACCCTGATCACCCCCTGTCATTGATAACCCCCCTGTAAGGCTCCATTCAGACGTCTGCATGCGTTCTGTGGATCCGATCCATGTATCCATGGATCCGTAAAAAATCATGCGGATGTCTGAATGGAGCCTTACAGGGGGGGTGATCAGTGACAGGGGGGTGATCACCCTGATTACCCTGATCACCCCCTGTCATTGATAACCCCCCTGTAAGGCTCCATTCAGACGTCCGCATGCGTTCTGTGGATCCGATCCATGTATCCATGGATCCGTAAAAATCATGCGGACGTCTGAATGGAGCCTTACAGGGGGGGTGATCAGTGACAGGGGGGTGATTACCCTGATCACCCCCTGTCATTGATAACCCCCCTGTAAGGCTCCATTCAGACGTCCGCATGCGTTTTGTGGATCCGATCCATGTATCCATGGATCCGTAAAAAAATCATGCGGATGTCTGAATGGAGCCTTACAGGGGGGGTGATCAGTGACAGGGGGGTGATCAGGGAGTCTATATGGGTGATCACCCCCCTGTCATTGATCACCCCCCTGTCATTGATCACTCCCCCCCTGGTAAGGCTCCATTCAGCCATTTTTTTTGGCACAAGTTAGCGGAAATTTTTTGTTTGTTTTTGTTTTCGTTTTTTCTTACAAAGTCTCATATTCCACTAACTTGTGTCAAAAAATAAAATCTCACATGGACGCACCATACCCCTCACGGAATCCAAATGCGTAAACATTTTTAGACATTTATATTCCAGACTTCTCACGCTTTAGGGCCCCTAAAAAGCCAGGGCAGTATAAATACCCCACATGTGACCCCATTTCGGAAAGAAGACACCCCAAGGTATTCCGTGAGGGGCATATTGAGTCCATGAAAGATTGAAATTTTTGTCCTAAGTTAGCGGAAAGTGAGACTTTGTGAGAAAAAAAACAAAAAAAATCAATATCCGCTAACTTATGCAAAAAAAAAAAAAATTCTAGGAACTCGCCAGGCCCCTCATTGAATACCTCGGGGTGTCTTCTTTCCAAAGTGGGGTCACATGTGGGGTATTTATACTGCCCTGGCTTTTTAGGGGCCCGAAAGTGTGAGAAGAAGTCTGGGATCCAAATGTCTAAAAATGCCCTCCTAAAAGGAATTTTGGCCCCTTTGCGCATCTAGGCTGCAAAAAAGTGTCACACATCTGGTATCGCCGTACTCAGGAGAAGTTGGGGAATGTGTTTTGGGGTGTCATTTTACATATACCCATGCTGGGTGAGAAAAGTATCTTGGTCAAATGCCAACTTTGCATAAAAAAATGGGAAAAGTTGTCTTTTGCCAAGATATTTCTCTCACCCAGCATGGGTATATGTAAAATGACCCCCCAAAACACATTCCCCAACTTCTCCTGAGTACGGCGATACCAGATGTGTGACACTTTTTTGCAGCCAAGGTGGGCAAAGGGGCACCTTTCAGATTTCGCAGGCCATTTTTTACACATTTTGATTTCAAGGTACTTCTTACACATTTGGGCCCCTAAATTGCCAGGGCAGTATAACTACGCCACAAGTGACCCCATTTTGGAAAGAAGACACCCCAAGGTATTCCGTGGGGGGGCACGGCGAGTTCCTAGAATTTTTTATTTTTTGTCACAATTTAGCGGAAAATGATGATTTTTCTTTTTTTTTTTCTTTTTTCCTTACAAAGTCTCATATTCCACTAACTTGCGACAAAAAATAAAAAATTCTAGGAACTCGCAGTGCCCCTCACGGAATACCTTAGGGTGTCTTCTTTCCAAAATGGGGTCACTTGTGGCGTAGTTATACTGCCCTGGCAATTTAGGGGCCCAAATGTGTGAGAAGAACTTTGCAATCAAAATGTGTAAAAAATGCCCTGCAAAATCCGAAAGGTGCACTTTGGAATATGTGCCCCTTTGCCCACCTTGGCAGCAAAAAAGTGTGACACATCTGCTATCGCCGTACTCAGGAGAAGTTGGGCAATGTGTTTTGGGGTGTCATTTTACATATACCCATGCTGGGTGAGAAAAATATCTTGGTCAAATGCCAACTTTGTATAAAAAAATGGGAAAAGTTGTCTTTTGCCAAGATATTTCTCTCACCCAGCATGGGTATATGTAAAATGACACCCCAAAACACATTCCCCAACTTCTCCTGAGTACGGCGATACCACATGTGTGACACTTTTTTGCTGCCAAGGTGGGCAAAGGGGCGCATATTCCAAAGTGCACCTTTCAGATTTCACCGGTCATTTCTTACACATTTTGATTGCAAAGTTCTTCTCACACATTTGGGCCCCTAAATTGCCAGAGCAGTATAACTACGCCACAAGTGACCCCATTTTGGAAAGAAGACACCCCAAGGTATTCTGTGAGGGGCATGGTGAGTTCCTAGAATTTTTTATTTTTTGTCGCAAGTTAGTGGAATATGAGACTTTGTAAGAAAAAAAAAAAAAAATCATCATCATTTTCCGCTAACTTGTGACAAAAAATAAAAAGTTCTATGAACTCACTATGCCCATCAGCGAATACCTTAGGGTGTCTACTTTCCGAAATGGGGTCATTTGTGGGGTTTTTCTACTGTTTGGGCATTGTAGAACCTCAGGAAACATGACAGGTGCTCAGAAAATCAGAGCCGTTTCAAAAAGCGGAAATTCACATTTTTGTACCATAGTTTGTAAATGCTATAACTTTTACCCAAACCATTTTTTTTTTGCCCAAACATTTTTTTTTTATCAAAGACATGTAGAACTATAAATTTAGCGAAAAATTTATATATGGATGTCGTTTTTTTTGCAAAATTTCACAGCTGAAAGTGAAAAATGTCATTTTTTTGCAAAAAAATCGTTACATTTTGATTAATAACAAAAAAAGTAAAAATGTCAGCAGCAATAAAATACCACCAAATGAAAGCTCCATTAGTAAGAAGAAAAGGAGGTAAAATTCATTTGGGTGGTAAGTTGCATGACCGAGCGATAAACGGTGAAAGTAGTGTAGTGCCGAAGTGTAAAAAGTGGCCTGGTCATGAAGGGGGTTTCACCTAGCGGGGCTGAAGTGGTTAAAGGGGTTGTCCGGGATCAAATTTTTTTTTTTTAAACTGCTTACTCACTGTTAGTAGCCAAATCTATCTTCCTAAGATGTTTTTAGGTAGCTTTTGCACTGCTGCATGGCTCCTACAGTCCCCAGCAGACTGTGTACAGATCTGTTTATGTATGCTATCACTTCCTGCTGCAGTGCATTGTGGCTCCCAGTGCAGATCAGCAGCTCCTGGTTTCTACAGTGTAAGATTACCACCCTGCATCCGCCCCCCTCATACATATTCCGCCTCCTCCATAGATCCGCCCCCCTCTTTCATATTCCTCCCCCATAAACTCCTCCTTGCTCTGGCTCTTGCACTTCATGTGCTCAGTGTTTGCAGACAGTGAACTAACACACAGGGAGCAGCTCCATCTTTCCACAATGGTAGATCATTTTTATGCTTGTGCTAGTTACTCATGGTATACAACCTTAGGGATAGCAGACTGCAACAAACTATAAAGGCCACGCTCCCACATCTATCCATAAACATCGCTGACAGCGTCACACTATAAGGGCCACGCTCACACATCTATCCATAAACATCGCTGACAGCGTCACACTATAAAAGCCACGCTCACACATCTATCCATAAACATCGCTGACAGCGTCACACTATAAGGGCCACGCTCCCACATCTATCCATAAACATCGCTGACAGCATCACACTATAAGGGCCACGCTCCCACATCTATCCATAAACATCGCTGACAGCGTCACACTATAAGGGCCACGCTCCCGCATCTATCCATAAACATCGCTGACAGTGTCACACTATAAGGGCCACGCTCTCACATCTATCCATAAACATCGCTGACAGCGTCACACTATAAGGGCCACGCTCCCGCATCTATCCATAAACATCGCTGACAGTGTCACACTATAAGGGCCACGCTCTCACATCTATCCATAAACATCGCTGACAGCGTCACACTATAAGGGCCACGCTCCCACATCTATCCATAAACATCGCTGACAGCATCACACTATAAGGGCCACGCTCCCGCATCTATCCATAAACATCGCTGACAGCGTCACACTATAAGGGCCACGCTCCCACATCTATCCATAAACATCGCTGACAGCATCACACTATAAAGGCCACGCTCCCGCATCTATCCATAAACATCGCTGACAGCGTCACACTATAAGGGCCACGCTCACACATCTATCCATAAACACCGCTGACAGCATCACACTATAAGGGCCACGCTCACACATCTATCCATAAACATCGCTGACAGCGTCACACTATAAGGGCCACGCTCCCACATCTATCCATAAACATCGCTGACAGCATCACACTATAAGGGCCACGCTCCCGCATCTATCCATAAACATCGCTGACAGCGTCACACTATAAGGGCCACGCTCACATATAGATCCCTAAACATGACTGAGAGCTTTACACAATTATAGCAGCTTTGAAACAAAAAAATATTGTTTTAGTGTGTCCATAGTCTGAGAGCCACAGTTTTTTTTATTTTTTGACCGATTGTCTTAGTTAGGGTACTTTCACACTAGCGTTTTTCTTTTCCGGCATAGAGTTCCGTCACAGGGGCTCTATACCGGAAAAGAACTGATCAGTTATATCCCCATGCATTCTGAATGGAGAGTAATCCGTTCAGTTTGCATCAGGATGTCTTCAGTTCAGTCGTTTTGACTGATCAGGCAAAAGAGAAAACCGTAGCATGCTACGGTTTTTTCTCCGGCGAAAAAAACTGAAGACATGCCTGAACGCCGGATCCGGCATTTTTTCCCATAGGAATGTATTAGCGCCGGATCCGGCATTCAGAATACCGGAATGCCGGATCCGTCGTTCCGGCATGCGCATGCGCAGATCGGTAAAAATGCGAAAAATGTACAAGACGGATCCGTCGGTCCGCATGACAAGCGGAGAGACGGATCCGTCCTTGCAATGCATTTGTGAGACGGATCCGCATCCGGATCCGTCTCACAAATGCTTTCAGGCAGCAGCAGATCGGCGGATCCGGCGGCCAGGTCCGACGACGGAACTGCCCGCCGGATCACACTGCCGCAAGTGTGAAAGTAGCCTTAGGCTCCTTTCACACCTGCGTTCAGGTGTCCGCTCGTGAGCTCCGTTTGAGAAGGGGCTCACAAGCGGCCCTGAACGCAGCCGTCTGGCCCTAATGCATTCTCAGTGGAGGCGGATCCACTGAGAATGCATCCGCCTGCCAGCGCTCAGCCTCCGCTCCGCTCAGTGAGCGGACACCTGAACGCTGCAAGCAGCGTTCGGGTGTCCGCCTGGCCGTGCGGAGGCGAGTGGATCCGTTCCGACTTACAATGTAAGTCAATGGGGACGGATCCGCTTGAAGATGACACCATATGGCTCAATCTTTAAGCGGATCCGTCCCCCATTGACTTTCAATGTAAAGTCTGAACGGATCCGCTCAGGCTACTTTCACACTTAGAAGTTTTTCTAAGTTCTAATGCAGACGGATCTGTTCTGAACGGAGCCACCGTCTGCATTAATATGAGTGGATCCGTTCAGAACGGATGCAAACGTCTGCATTATAGGAGCGGATCCGTCTGATGAAACATCAGACGGACCCACTCCGAACGCTAGTGTGAAAGTAGCCTTAGGGATTCATTTTTTGCGGGTTAAGGTGACGGTTTGATTAGTACTATTTTGGGGGACATGCGCCTTTTTAAACGCTTGTTGTTGCACTTTATGTGATGTTAGGTAAAAAAAAAAAGGCTTTTTTTTAAAACAGTTTTTATGATATTTTTTTAAGGTGCTTTTCGGACATGGTGTGTAATGTGATATATTTATGGAGCCGGTTGTTACGGACAAGGCAATACCAAATATGTGTAGGTTTTTTTATTCATTTAATTTTTTTTATGTAATAAATGAACGGATAAAAGACAATTTTTATTTTATTTCTAATTCAAATTTTGTAAAGGGGTGCGCCCCCCCTCAATAGAATAAACATTGGTGGCGCAGTGCACCCCCCCTCAATATAATAAACATTGGTGGCGCAGTGCACCCCCCTCAATATAATAAGCATTGGTGGCGCAGTGCGCCCCCCCTCAATATAATAAACATTGGTGGCGCAGTGAGCCCCCCTCAATATAATAGGCATTGGTGGCGCAGTGCGCCCCCCCTCAATATAATAAACATTGGTGGCGCAGTGAGCCCCCCTCAATATAATAAGCATTGGTGGCGCAGTGCGCCCCTCCTCAATATAATAAACATTGGTGGCGCAGTGCGCCCCCCCTCAATATAATAAGCATTGGTGGCGCAGTGCGCCCCCCCTCAATATAATAAACATTGGTGGCGCAGTGCGCCCCCCTCAATATAATAAGCATTGGTGGCGCAGTGCGTCCCCCCTCAATATAATGAACATTGGTGGCGCAGTGCGTCCCCCCTCAATATAATGAACATTGGTGGCGCAGTGCGTCCCCCCTCAGTATAATGAACATTGGTGGCACAGTGCGTCCCCCCTCAGTATAATGAACATTGGTGGCGCAGTGCGTCCCCCCTCAGTATAATGAACATTGGTGGCGCAGTGCGTCCCCCCTCAGTATAATGAACATTGGTGGCCCAGTGCGTCCCCCCTCAGTATAATGAACATTGGTGGCACAGTGCCTCCCCCCTCAGTATAATGAACATTGGTGGCACAGTGCGTCCCCCCTCAGTATAATGAACATTGGTGGCACAGTGCCTCCCCCCTCAGTATAATGAACATTGGTGGCACAGTGCGTCCCCCCTCAGTATAATGAACATTGGTGGCACAGTGCCCCCCCCCCTCAGTATAATGAACATTGGTGGCACAGTGGGCAGTGCCAATGAGGGTTAAAAAATAAATAAATAAATGAACTCACCTCCTCCAATAGATCGTCTCCTGTACTTTCTTCGGGACCTGGCAAAGGACCTGTGGTGACATCACTGTGCTCATCACATGATACATCACATGATCCATCACCATGGTAATGGACCATGTGATGAGCTCAGTGACGTCACCACAGGTCCTGAAGAATGAACAGGAGACCGGCAGCTACGCGATCAACTGGAGGAGGTGAGTTAATTTTTTTTAACCCTCATTGGCACTTCCCACTGAGCCACCAATGTTTCTTATACTGGGGTGTTGGGGGGGCACACTGTGCCACCAATGTTTCTTATACTGGGGTGTTGGGGGGGGGGGCACACTGTGCCACCAATGTTTCTTATACTGGGGTGTTGGGGGGCACACTGTGCCACCAATGTTTCTTATACTGGGGTGTTGGGGGGGGGGGCACACTGTTTCTTATACAAATACAGGAGGCGGGTGCCGGAATCAAGTAGCCGGCACCCGACCTCTGTGACAGGGAGCTGCGATCAGCGACAGTTAACCCCTCAGGTACCGCACCTGAAGGGTTAACTCAACTGCAGCTGATCGCAGCTCCCTGTCACAGAGGTCGGGTGCCGGCTATTTGATTCCGGCACCCGCCTCCTGTATTTGTATTACAGGTCAGTTTTCTTCATTGGTGCCATTTTGGTCGCCATCTGGAGCCCTGACTAAGGCTAATCAGACATCAGGGTCTGATTAGCCTTAGGTCCATAGCAACCAGGATGCCTTTGTTAGGCGTCCGGTTGCCATGGCAACGATCGGCCGCTGCAATCGCAGCAGCAGGGGCGCGATGGTAGAGAGAGGGAGCTCCCTCCTTCTCAACCACATGGATCTGGATGCCGCGCACCTGTTACAGAGTGTTAGCTGTTACAGTTACAGCTAACGCTCTCTGCTGATGGCAGCGGCTCCGTTCCTGAGCCGCTGCCATCAATATCTGCACCACAAGGAGCGGACGCATGGGGGGGGGGGCATTTGTTATATATGGGACAATGGGGGCAGAAAGGAGTGGAGCATTTTAGGGGAGGCACTTTATTTCACTTTGACGTCACCGGACTGGAGAGGCGGAGCTTAGCGCAATCTTGGCCAGGAGAGTTACTGCCCCTCCTAGACTTTTGAATAATTAATTAGGCTGTCAGTGACGTCACCGGAAGCAGCGGAAGAGGAAGCTTTCCTCCTCTGCAAGGGACCCGGTACGTCACTGACTGAAAGAAATCAGTTACTTCCTGCCATAAAGGTTTTTGGTAAAAAGGGTACTTAGAAACATGCTGAAAAGGTAGGACATGGGTGTATGTAAAGTGTGTGTATGTGCAACGCTATTAAACAATGGTCCCTAATCCCGGACAACCCCTTTAAGTGCCTTTTTTGTAAACTTTCATGTGTCTTTTTTTGAGGAGATTTTTCTTTCTGGCCATTTTGGCATAAAGCCCAGATTGGTGGAATTCTGAAGTGATGGTTGACCTTCTGGACGTTTCTCTCATCTGCACACAGGATCTTTGGTGCTCAGCTAGAGTGACCATTGGGTTCTTGGTAACTTCTCTCCCCAAGGCTCTTCTTCCTCGATTACTTAGTTTGGTGGGGTGGTCAGCTCTAGGAAGTGCCCTGGTTGTTTGAAACTTCTTTCATTTAAACATTATGGAGGCCATTGTGCTCTTGGGGACATTCAGTGCAGCAGAAATTGTATAAAAATCTATGACTCCACACAATCCTGTCTCTGAGTGCTACAGGCTATTCTTTCCTCCTCATGGCTTGGTTTTTGCTCTGATATGCATTGTTACCCGTGAGACCTTATACAAACAGGGGTGAGTCTTTCTAAATGATGTCCAGTCAACTGGATTTACCACAGGTGGACTCCAATCAAGGTTTATAAACATCTCAATGATGATCAAGAGAAATGGAAGGCCTCCAGAGGTGAATTTGCAGGCATAGCAAAATACTTATGTCCATGCAAAATTTAGTTTTTCATTTTAATAAATGTGCAAACACTTCTAACACTTCTGTTTTCACTTGCTCATTATAGGGTATTGAGTGCAGAATGATGGGGGACATTTTGGACTTTCTTTTCATTTTAGCACAAGGCCGACATAACAAAATGTGAAAAAGTGAAAGGATCTGAAGACTTTCTGAATGCACTGTAATGCAGCACCTTGCATAGACTTGTAATATTTTGTTGACTATTTGACTCACACATCCGACCTTCGTATAATGACATTGGCCAAGGCCCAATTCATTCCAGATGGAAAAGTAAGTGTTCCAGTAACATCATTACAGTGTCCAAAATAACCACTGGATAATGGACTATTCCCTGGGGTATAATTAATCTCAAAACATTTACACAACCTACTGAGTTTGGCTGGGACTAAACAAGCCTTTGGCAGTCAAACAATGGACGCACAAGAACGCATGCATTCAGTATGCAGCAAGAGTAGTTTTCCAGTTGAGAAATAATACTTTGGGCTATGTGATGAGGAGTAATTTTATATAGATGACATTTAGAGTTATAACATGGGTTATTGCACTTGTGCAGTAAGAGCGTGCATGTGTCCAAGAGACTGGAGTAAGCTAGTGCCAGACACTTCTGGCAGCAGATAATCTCCCAGACAGCAAAAGGATTGGGCAAGCTGAAAGCAAACTACTTGATCCTGCCATCGAGGGAGAGTCAGAAGCAACTTCTGCCATCAGGGGAGAGTCAGAAGGCACTTAAACACATTAGATGGTTAGCCAGTACGATTGAAATCTGATTCTTTTTACTTTTATCTGATGTCTATAGCCAGCTCAAATTGGAATTCTGGTTGTAGCAAGTTATCCCCTAGCCACAGATTAGGGAGTAACTTCTACATCGGTGACCCACCCTTCAATCATGAGAATGGGACCCTATATCACAAATAGTCAATCACTGTACTTGGCTATCTTTGGAACTCCCATAGAGATGAATAGAGCAGCAGTGTGCATACTCGACATGCCACACAATTAATTTTTGGGGCACCGTGTGGGAATCCCAAGAGGACAATATATTAACACATCCAAAAATTTGGAACTTAGGATCGACTAGACAATGAACATCTCCTGTAAGTTGCTGCTGGTTGCCAGAAATTCAGCAGGTTTGGATTGCTGGCGACTATTGTGGAGCAGTAAATCGGGGGTTGCGATACACCTGCAGTTAGAGATTATTATGTTGTGCTGTAACATTGCCATACTGTGACGTTTGTAGCATGTCTAATGTGTTATGTGGCCAAAGTTTCTGTTTTGCTCTAGCCTAACTTATTATTGCAGTTGCTTGTATAATACAAGAGTCGTTCAAAAATATTTAATCAGATATCAGATATCGACAGTCAGCCAAGAGTCTCACTTCATTTTTCAATTTCAATATAAAGAAATCTATAAATTTGCCTTAGATTTGACACACTAATTTAAGAAGATATACACTATACTGCATTCTCTCAAATTTCAGATCTCTAAGTTCAGGAGCGTTGCTAGGGTCTCAAAGGATCAAGAGCCCAAGCTCCAAAGGTCCGGCTGCAGCATGGCTAACATGCCGAGTAGCGGTGAGAATAAAACTGCAGCATGCTGTAGTTTTTTTCAGCCCACCTCTCGGCATGTTAGCCATGCTGCGGCTGGACCTCCGGCCTACCCCTGTTATAGTGAATAGGGCCAGAGCGGACTTCCTTTGGCACGGTGCACTAGCGGTAGCATGGATCTGGCAGGCTGTTTCCCCACCAGAACAGCCTGCCAGAGAAGGCTGCCGCTAGTGTGAAAGTAGCCTAAGTCAACCCTCCCGCCGCACACTGCATTTTACTGTACTCGCTATACAGCAGCACGTACCTCTCACATCCAGGGCCTCCCAAGTGACGTCTCCCCTAATGTAGATCTTCTCTGTCATCATCTTCTCCACTCGGTCCAGACAACTTCTTTCAGCCGCGCCGCATCTCTGCAGAGTGTGACACACAGACATCTTAGGTTCCTCACATTTCTATCATCATCCCCCAACCTGGAGTCCCCACAGTGTTATCCTGCTGCTCGCTGTGCTCCCCAATACCCCCAAATACTATCCTGAAGAAAAATTATAGCCCCCCCATAGTAATAGTGCTCCTCCAAGTACCACCAATAGTAATTCCCTTCTAGAGTGTCCTCATTTGTAATACTGCCTCTACTGTGCCCCCCACAGTGATCATGCTCCTCAAGAGTGCCTCCATTAGTAGAAGATCCCTCCTTTATGAATAATGCCCTCACAGAGCCCCCAGTAGAAATAAGGCCCCCTATTGTTCCCCCAGTCTTAATAAGCTCTCTACAGACCCCTCAGTAGTAATAAGGCCCCCCCATAGTGCTATTAGTAGAAATAAGGTGGATTTATAAGACCCTCCTATAGAGCCCCCAGTAGTAATAAGAACGCCTATAGTGTCCCCTGGATTTAAAATGCCTCGACAGTGCCCCCAGTATTTATATTGCCCCCTCCTGTTATTATGATCTCCCCTGCTGTGCCCCCTGTAGTTATATTCCTACTCTTAGTGTCCTCACAAATTATAATTTCTCAGCCCCTCCACCATACAGTCCCATGTAAATAACAATATTTCCCTCCCTCCGTCATAGAGTCCCATGTAAATAACATCACACCATCTCTACAGTCCCCTCTACAGCCCCCTCCAATATACACCCAGTGGAAGTAAAAGTTATGTACCTTCCCTGCCCGTGTTTGCTAGACCATGTGTTGGTGGTCAGATGTATCTTGGCACCGACACTGTGTGCCAGAGATTTATTCACTTGCCGCTGAACTTGGCCATATAGCACTAGAATGCCCTTCTGGGAGAAATATTTCCTTCCGGGGACCTTCCATTGCGGTCTGCCAATGGCCACAAATTTTCTAAAGGCCTCCGAGTCCACCATTTTATATGGCAGTAGTTTGCAGGCTAGCATTTCCGACAAGCCGGCTGTCAGACGTTGGGCAAGAGGGTTGTCCGTCGTCATCAACTTTTTATGTACGAACATTTGGGCCACGCAAGCCGGTCTTTTGCCAGATGAACGCGACGACGGCATGGTGGAAGGTGGAGGACAAATGGGAGGAGAGAGGAGAAGGAGAAGAGGCAGGACGTGGAGCGCAGAAAGTGTGGCTTTGTGGGTTCTGATGGTGTTGCTCCCACTGGGCTCGGTGATGGGAGGCCAGGTGCCTTCTTAAGGCGGTCGTCACTAGGTGAGTGTTGGGCTTACCGCGACTTATGCGTTGACAGCACAGGCTACAGATGGCAACATAGATCAGGTTTATTTATAAGGTAGGGGGTATGTCCATGTGCTGAAACTTCTCAATTGGCTGTCCTGTACCACCTGATGGATGTGTCATGGGTCAAAGTTCTTCACAATGTAAAAGAATATGGCGCCGGCGGACATCTCCATATGTTTGCATGTTCGGTGAATCGCGAATGAGCAAAGTTCGCCGCGAAACGCTCGCCGTGCGAACCGCAAGGCCATCTCTATTAGCTAGCGTTTGGTGTCTATAACAGCCTGTCCCTGCTCCACAAGGCAACCTCTCCCTACACTTGCAAAACACAGAATGTAAAATGGCTACCAGATCGGGTTCTTTGATAGGGTGGGGGGGTGTCCATGTGCTGAAACGTCTCTATTGGCTGCCCTGTCCCATATGATGGATGTGTCATGCGTCAAAGTTCGGCACAATGCAAAAGAATATGGCGCCGGCGGACATTGCCATATGTTCATATGTTCAGAGAACCGCAAACGCGCAAAGTTCGCAGCAAAACGACCGCTGAGCGAAACGCAAGGCCATCTCTAGCAGGCAGTACATTCGGGGCCCGGGAGAAAACATCCGGGGCCCAGGCCTCAAATGTTTTAGCCTAGCTATGCCCCTGTCTATGTAAGATCCTCATATACGTACAGTGCATTTGGGAAGTCTTCAAACCCTTTCACTTTTTCCACATTTTGTTACATTGTGGCCTTGTGCTAAAATAAAATAAAATTCTGATTTTTTCTGATTCAATACAGCATAATGAGAAAGTAAAAACATAATTTTAAAAATATTTGCAAATGTATTAAAAAGGAAAATCTAAAATTTTGCAGGGAGCTAAGTATTCAGGCCCTTTGCTATGATACTTGAAATTTAGCTCTAGGGGCCTCCCATATCTCTTAATCATCTTTGAGATGTTTCTACACCTTGATTGGAGTCCACCTACAGTAAATTCAGTTGACTGGACATGATTTGGAAAGACACACCCCTATTTATATAAAGTCTCACTGCTGACAATGAATATCAGAGCAAAAACCTTATCATGAGGAAGAAAGAACTGCTCGTACAGCTCAAAGACAGGATTGTGTAGCGGCACAGATCTGGAGACGAGTACATAAAATTTATGCTGCACTGAAAGTTCCCAAGAGCACAGTGGCCGCCATAATGCTTAAATGGAAGACGTTTCAAACCTTCCTAGAGCTGGCGGCCCCACTAAAGTCGGCAGGGGAAAAGGGGTTTGTTAACCACCTCAGCTCCCCTAGATTAAACCCCCTTAATGACCAGACCACTTTTTACAATTCTGCACTACACTACTTTCACAGTTTATTGCTCGGTCATACAACTTACCACCCAAATTAATTTTACCTCCTTTTCTTCTCACTAATAGAGCTTTCATTTGGTGGTATTTCATTGCTGCTGACATTTTTACTTTTTTTGTTATTAATCGAAATTTACCGAATTTTTTGAAAAAAAAAATCATTTTTTACTTTCAGTTGTAAAATTTTTCAAATAAAACTACATTTCTATATAAATTTTTCTCTAAATGTATTGTTCTACATGTCTTTGATAAAGAAAAATGCAATAAGTGTATATTTATTGGTTTGCGCAAAAGTTATAGCGTTTACAAACTATGGTACAAAAATGTGAATTTCCGCATTTTGAAGCAGCTCTGACTTTCTGAGCACCTGTCATGTTTCCTGAGGTTCTACAATGCCCAGACAGTAGAAACACCCCACAAATGACCCATTTCGGAAAGTAGACACCCTAAAGTATTCGCTGATGGGCATAGTGAGTTCATAGAAGTTTTTATTTTTTGCCACAAGTTACCGGAAAATGATGATTTTTTATTTTTATTTTTTTCTTACAAAGTCTCATATTCCACTAACTTGTGCCAAAAATAAAAAAATTCTAGGAACTCGCCATGCCCCTCACGGAATACCTTGGGGTGTCTTCTTTCCAAAATGGGGTCACTTGTGGGGTATTTATACTGCCCTGGCATTTTAGGGGCCCTAATGCGTGAGAAGTAGTTTGAAATCCAAATGTGTAAAAAATGCCCTGTGAAATCCTAAAGGTGCTCTTTAGAATTTGTGCCCCTTTGCCCACCTAGGCTACAAAAAAGTGTCACACATGTGGTATCGCCGTACTCAGGAGAAGTAGGGCAATGTGTTTTGGAGTGTCATTTTACATATACCCATGCTGGGTGAGAGCAATATCTCTCTAAACGACAACTTTTCCAATTTTTTTATACAAAGTTGTCATTTGACAGAGATATTTCTCTCACCCAGCATGGGTATATGTAAAAAGACACCACAAAACACATTGCCCTACTTCTCCTGAGTACGGCAATACCACATGTGTGACACTTTTTTGCAGCCTAGGTGGGCAAAGGGGCCCAAATTCTAAAGAGCACCTTTAGGATTTCACAGGGCATTTTTTACACATTTTGATTTCAAACTACTTCTCACGCATTAGGGCCCCTAAAATGCCAGGGCAGTATAAATACCCCACAAGTGACCCCATTTTGGAAAGAAGACACCCCAAGGTATTCCGTGAGGGGCATGGCGAGTTCCTAGAATTTTTTTATTTTTGGCACAAGTTAGCGGAAAATGATTTATTTATTTTTTTCTTACAAAGTCTCATATTCCACTAACTTGTGACAAAAAATAAAATTTTACATGAACTCTCCATGCCCCTCACGAAATACCTTGAGGTGTCTTCTTTCCAAAATAGGGTCACTTGTGGGGTATTTATACTGCCCTGGCATTTTAGGGGCCCTAATGCGTGAGAAGTAGTTTGAAATCCAAATGTGTAAAAAAATGCCCTGTGAAATCCTAAAGGTGCTCTTTAGAATTTGGGCCCCTTTTCCCACCTAGGCTGCAAAAAAGTGTCACACATGTGGTATCTCTGTACTCAGAAGAAGTAGGGCAATGTGTTTTGGGGTGTATTTTTACATATACCCATGCTGGGTGAGAGAAATATCTCTCTAAAAGTCAACTTTTCCCATTTTTTTTATACAAAGTTGTCATTTTAGAGAGATATTTCTCTCACCCAGCATGGGTATATGTAAAAAGACATCCCAAAACACATTGCCCAACTTCTCCTGAGTATGGAGATACCACATGTGTGACACTTTTTTGCAGCCTAGGTGCGCAAAGGGGCCCAAAATCCTTTTAGGAGGGCATTTTTAGACATTTGGATATCAGACTTCTTCTCACGCTTTAGGGCCCCTAAAATGCCAGGGCAGTATAAATACCCCACATGTGACCCCATTTTGGAAAGAAGACACCCCAAGGTATTCCATGAGGGGCATGGCGAGTTCATAGAAGATTTTTTTTTTTGGCACAAGTTAGCGGAATTTTATATATATTTTTTTTCTCACAAAGTCTCCCTTTCCGCTAACTTGGGACAAAAAGCTCAATCTGGGCTGAAAAAAAAAATGAACGGCACAGATTTCTTCATTCGCATCGATCAATGTGGATGAAAAAAGTTGAGGAGAAGGCCCAGAAAAATTGTAAATTCGGAAACTTGGACGGGTTTCCACCGGAAAGACTGGGCATAAAAGCTTCCCGGGTTGGCGGCTAGAAAAATTAAGTGGCATACCGATTTGTTTCTGCTACGACTAAGTCCAAGAGCTCCGCAGTCAAGAACAGCTCAAAAAATCCCAGTGCCGATCCGATCTGAGCTGTCTCAACCCGAACTCCAGCCTGGCCGGTGAAAGGGGGATCTACTGGTGCGGCTGAAGTTGGGGGCTGCCAATCAGGGTTTGCCAGCACCTCAGGGACTCTACGGACCTGTCTGTGCGGTGGCTGCGACGGGGGAACTAATGCACGTGCCACCGTACCAGCTTCAGCTGCCCTTCTGGTGCTCGCCACTTCACCATGTTCTACGGCAGTGCTGGTACTAGGTCCAGGATGGGCTGCGCTGCTGGTGTATGCCTCACCACGTAATCCGACAGCGCCAGCCCCACTCTGCTGCCCTTGAAGCGGATCCTGCGCAACCTGTGGTCTAGTAACACGGGGCAGGGTATGCCTGGTGCTATCAGGGACCTCAACCTCATCGTCCGAACTTTGGGTCAGACTGCCACTGCTTTCTACAGGTTCGTATTCTGACCCGCTGGATTCGTCAGATGAGGGTTCCCATTCCTCATCCGACTGGGTCAGAAGCCTGTAGGCCTCTTTAGAAGAATACTCCTTACTTGCCATTTGGTCAACTAAATTTAGGGGATATTCCCTGAGACTACCCAAGAAAAAAAAGCAAGCCTGTCTTACAAATGGGAGGTTAGCAAAGTACCGGAGGCCGCTGCGATTGATAAAAAATATCAAAACTGATTTTTTTTTTTATCGCAGCAGCGCTTGTAAAGTGATTGTGCAGTGATAAAAAAATATATATTTTGTCACTGCGGCGGGGCGGGCGTGGGTGAACGCACGTGTGTGCGACCGATCAGGCCTGATCGGGCAAACACTGCGTTTTGGCGTGAAGGGCGAAGCTAAGGTGACACTAATACTATTATAGATCTGACTGTGATCAGTTCTGATCACTTACAGATACTATAAAAGTACCAATGCTGATTAGCGATACGCTAATCAGCGAATCAGTGACTGCGGTGCGGTGGGCTGGGCGCTAACCGACGCTAACTACCTAACAAAGGGGCCTAAACTAACCTAAAACCTAACCGTCAATACTAGTGAAAAAAAAAGTGACAGTTTACACTGATCACTTTTTTCCCTTTCACTAGTGATTGACAGGGGTGATCAAGGGGTTAATTGGGGTGATGGGGGGGTGATCTGGGGCTAAAGGTGTTGTGTCTTGTGTACTTACAGTGATCTGTGCTCCTCTGCTGGGACCAACCAACGAAAAGGACCAGCAGAGGAGCACAGAAGCCATTTAACACATTATATTTATAAATATAATGTGTTAACTGGCTTGTGATTCGATTTTTTGAAAATCACCAGCCTGCCAGCGATGACCATTGGCTGGCAGGCTGGTGACGAACTCCTCCTTTAACTTTTGCCGGCCCACAATGCGCATGCGCGGGCCGGTTATGCGCGTAATCTCGCGTCTCGCGAGATGACGCGCCGAATCGTGAAGGAGGAATGAATCCTGCGTTAGGCGGTCCGGAGGCGGTTAAGAGAGGTGACCAAGAATCCAATGGTCGATCTGGATGAGCACCAAAGTGTCCCTTGTGCAGATGTGAGAAACTTCCTGAAGGTCAACTATCATTGTGGAATTCTCCCAATTTGGGATTTATGGCATAGTGGCCACAAAGAAGCCTCTCCTCAGTAAAAGTTTGCAAAAAAGACCTGTGAAATTTTTCAAAAAAGCACCTAAATAACTCTCAGACTGTAAGAAAAAAATAAAATTCTCTGGTCTGATGAAACCAAGATTTAACTTTCTAGTCTCAGTTCTAAGCATCATATTTGAAAAAAAAAACAGGCACTGCCCAATACCATTCCTACAGTGAAGCATGGTAGTGGCAACATAATACTGTTGGGGTGTTTTGCAGCATTTGGGACAGGGTGACTGGTCAGGGTTGAGGGAAAGCTGAATAGAGCAAAGTACAGAGATATTCTTAATGAAAACCTGATCCAGAGTGCTCTGGACATTAGACTAGACCAAACCTTAGGGACAACTCTGTGAATGTCCTTGAGTGGCCCAGCCAGATCCCTGACTTGAACACAGTCAAACATCTCTAGAGAGACCTGAAAATAGATGTCTACCGACGATCCCCATCCAACCTGACAGAGCTTGAGAAGATCTGCAGAGAAGAATTGCAGAAAATCCCCAAATCCAGATGTGCTAACATTGTGGCATCCAAAAAAGACTGGAGGCTGTAATCGCTGCCAATGGTGTTCAACTAAGTCCTGAATAAAGGGTCTGAATACTTATTTCAATGCAAGATTTTAGTTTTTCATTTTCAATAAATTAGCAAACATTTGAAATCTTTGCAAATTTTTTTGAAAATGAAAAACTAAAATGTGTCATTATTGGGTATTGAGAGCAGAATGATGAGGAACATTTGAACACAAAATGTGAAAAAAGTCAAAAGATCTGAAGACTTTTTCTGAATGTACTGTATCCCCTAAGCTTTCCTCTCAGTATGGCCTCATGCACACGACCGTTTTTTTTTAAGTTCCGCAAAAACGGGGTCCGTAGGTCCGTGATCCGTGACCGTTTTTTCGTCCGTGGGTCTTCCTTGTCTTTTGGAGGATCCACGGACATGAAAAATGAAAAAAAAATCTAAGTCAAGTTTGCCATTGAAATGATAGGAAAAAACGGACACGGATCACGGACACGGATGACAATCTTGTGTGCATCCGTGATTTTTCACGGACCCATTGACTTGAATGGGTTCGTGAACCGTTGGCCGTGAAAAAAATAGGACAGGTCATATTTTTTTCACGGCCAGGAAACACGGATCACGGATGTGGCTGCCAAACGGTGCATTTTCCGATTTTTCCACGGACCCATTGAAAGTCAATGGGTCCGTGAAAAAAAACTGAAAACGGCACAACGGCCACGGATGCACACAACAGTCGTGTGCATGAGGCCTATGTCAGTAGTATAGCTGAAGAGGTTGCAGAGGAAGTAGTTACACTTGAGCCCTGATGCCTGCTGATCTCATTGTCCATTCTGGAACAAAAAACCAAACAGTTGCACCTGGTGTCATACTGATGTCGACTTTGGGCAGATGGATTTTTGGGTCTTTCTCAGCCTGCCTCACCCAACAATAGTTATGGCACTATCACTCTATACACACATGTTTAGGTGTATAAAGACTTTTTGTAATTCGATATACAGGTCCTTCTAAAAAAAATTGCATATTGTGATAAAGTTCATTATTTTCTGTAATGTACTGATAAACATTAGACTTTCATATATTTTAGATTCATTACACACCAACTGAAGTAGTTCAAGCCTTTTATTGTTTTAATATTAATGATTTTGGCATACATCTCATGAAAACCCCAAATTCCTATCTAAAAAAATTTGCATATCATGAAAAGGTTCTCTAAACGAGCTATTAACCTAATCATCTGAATCAACTAATTAACTCTAAACACCTGCAAAAGATTCCTGAGGCTTTTAAAAACTCCCAGCCTGGTTCAGTACTCAAAACCGCAATCATGGGTAAGACTGCCGACCTGACTGCTGTCCAGAAGGCCATCATTGACACCCTCAAGCAAGAGAGTAAGACACAGAAAGAAATTTCTGAACGAATAGGCTGTTCCCAGAGTGCTGTATCAAGGCACCTCAGTGGGAAGTCTGTGGGAAGGAAAAAGTGTGGCAGAAAACGCTGCACAACGAGAAGAGGTGACCGGACCCTGAGGAAGATTGTGGAGAAGGACCGATTCCAGACCTTGGGGTACCTGCGGAAGCAGTGGACTGAGTCTGGAGTAGAAACATCCAGAGCCACCGTGCACAGGCGTGTGCAGGAAATGGGCTACAGGTGCCGCATTCCCCAGGTCAAGCCACTTTTGAACCAGAAACAGCGGCAGAAGCGCCTGACCTGGGCTACAGAGAAGCAGCACTGGACTGTTGCTCAGTGGTCCAAAGTACTTTTTTCGGATGAAAGCAAATTTTGCATGTCATTCGGAAATCAAGGTGCCAGAGTCTGGAGGAAAACTGGGGAGAGGGAAATGCCAAAATGCCTGAAGTCCAGTGTCAAGTACCCACAGTCAGTGATGGTCTGGGGTGCCATGTCAGCTGCTGGTGTTGGTCCACTGTGTTTTATCAAGGGCAGGGTCAATGCAGCTAGCTATCAGGAGATTTTGGAGCACTTCATGCTTCCATCTGCTGAAAAGCTTTATGGAGATGAAGATGTCATTTTTCAGCACGACCTGGCACCTGCTCACAGTGCCAAAACCACTGGTAAATGGTTTACTGACCATGGTATTACTGTGCTCAATTGGCCTGCCAACTCTCCTGACCTGAACTCCATAGAGAATCTGTGGGATATTGGGAAGAGAAAGTTGAGAGACGCAAGACCCAACACTCTGGATGAGCTTAAGGCCGCTATCGAAGCATCCTGGGCCTCCATAACACCTCAGCAGTGCCACAGGCTGATTGCCTCCATGCCACGCCGCATTGAAGCAGTCATTTCTGCAAAAGGATTCCCGACCAAGTATTGAGTGCAGAACTGAACATAATTATTTGAAGGTTGACTTTTTTTGTATTAAAAACACTTTTCTTTTATTGGTCGGATGAAATATGCTAATTTTTTGAGATAGGAAATTTGGGTTTTCATGAGCTGTATGCCAAAATCATCAATATTAAAACAATAAAAGGCTTGAACTACTTCAGTTGATGTGTAATGAATCTAAAATATATGAAAGTCTAATGTTTATCAGTACATTACAGAAAATAATGAACTTTATCACAATATGCTAATTTTTTGAGAAGGACCTGTATATTGTATAGTACTTGTAAGGTCATAAGTAGATAGGGTCAGTTTTAGCTTATGCACAGGGACCACAAGCTTCAATTTATACACATTCTACCCTTGTCTCCAATGTATTATCTGGCATGTATGACTTTTTGGTGAATTATTCTGACACAAGCACCAATCAACTTGTATATTGTTTATCAGCCCTCATTATTGGCCCTACCCATGTATCATCAGGACCTTCAGAAAGCAGCAAAACTGGTCTGTGTGGCATGTAGAGACAGTATATTGCATAGCAGACAGTGCTTCCCGTGACCATCCCTGTAGTCATCAGGGTTGGCAACTAGAATTTTTCTTTTTTTCTGGACGACTTATCCCAAAATCACAGACAGCCAAAACTTTTAATGGACAAATTAGAAAACCATAATGAATTCTAAAAATTATAAGTAATACAAGCCTGTAGCTTAATATACTGATAAGAACTCATGACCAGCATTTACTATGAGCTGTAAAATAATGATAATTACCACCAAAATAATCTAGTCAACTACTCCGAGCATCAAAAAATCACGCACATTTCTGGACGGTTGGCAACCCTGGTAGTCATGTCCGTTAAATGGATTAAATCTAGTCTTTGGTTTCTTAGTAAAAAATAATGAAGATTTCACAGCTGTAGGAAGAGTGGGTCCCATGTCACAGGCCCATTCTTGCTCTGTGGTGGGGTGCTAGCTCACAGACACCAACAATGTTATCTTCAGGCAGATATCTGGGTAAAAACTTTGATGAATTCCTTCATAGAAATCACACTCTCCAAGACATTGTTTAATTCACTCCTGATGATTAATTTTGTAGCAGGGATTTAGTGAAATTTCCACACAGCACACACCCATTACTATGACATGATCGTCTGAGTACATGCTTTGCATATGTACCATCTGTGCATGTGATTCTTGCTTGAATACTTAGAAATACAGGCAATCCTTAGAGACACTACTACCTCTGGGCCTAGTGCTCCCTGATCTGCTGAGCCACATGTCAGTCACATGCATTGCCTTAGATATAACTAGACTCTTGTTTCTGTGGGAAAATAACTCATAATCCTGATACATGATGTGACGCACATTTTATCCTCAACTGGTGTAAAAAGTTAAACATTCGATAGTTCTTGTAGCTAAGACCTGAATTCATTCCAGGGGTTGTCTGAGATTAACAAAAAGCGGGCCACCAGCAGGGTATGGTGTAAGATAACACAATAAGCATTACTTAAAGGGTTGTCCCATGAATAATATTCAATAGTTTTCAAACCAGCACCTGGATCTGGATACTTTTGTAATTGCATGTAATTAGATATTTATTATAGCTACTGAGTTAAGCCTCATTCACATGTCGGTGTTTCACGGACGTGCGCTGTACGCGTTCGCCACGAACAGCACACGTCCCTATTCATTTTAATGTGTGTATTCAGACATCAGTGTTTTAGCACGGTCCGTGGTTCAGTGTTTTTAGCATGGATGCATGTCCTGTTTTGTCTATGTTCACAGATCCATCACGTCCATTATAGTCTATGGGTCCGTGAAAACCACGGATGCAACGAGGATGCCAAGAAGAGATGCTTTGAAAATTATTTTTCAGCTGCTCAGTGTCAGTGACACACAGATGCAACACGGACAGCAAAAAACGGACACACGGACCGAACACGGATCCTTCACGGACAGCTTCACGGATGCCTCACTGACCACCTGCTCACAGATTTGAGCACGGACATGGACGTGTGAATGAGGCTTTATCCACTGAAAGCTATCTGTATAGCACCACCTGCTGTTTGTTCTTTTGCAAATTTCTCTGTCCTACTCACTGAGATGGCCGCACATGCTCAGTTCCATCCTTCAACTGCCAGACAGGATATGCCCTCTGAGAAAGAAAACGCTCCCTAAGCTGACAGCTTGAAATAAATCTAGCAGAACAATTGGAGCAATGAATGGGGGGATCTATGGATCCATGTGAGGTACAGGGCTGGTTCTAGCTTTGTTAGAAAGAGGTTGTTATGTACTAGATTCTGTATGATTTTAATTTTTAGAGCCTACAATAACCCAAAAACCGAACGTCACTCCCCAACCTACTGCAACTTGTACAAAAAAAAGCAAGGATTTAACAAGGTAAAAAAAAATCTAATTTTATTCAATATAAATCACATGATCATTACAGGTGAGACTCAAAAGGGACAGAACATGGAGACTGGGCCACAAAAGGGCTCTACAATGTGGAGAATCACAATGGGGGATAATGTGACCATATACAGCAGGTAACAGACAATTGACAGAAACTGTGAATATTGGAGTAGTTGCGGGTGCAATTGCTATTCCCTAGTATTGAACAACTACCTAGCTCTTATTCACAGCGTCCAAACAATGGATGCTGTAGGGTATAATTGGACAGTGCAATACTACTCATAAAGATGGTATATAACAATAACTGCAAACCACTAGTCCCACCCTAATCCAGATACCATGTTACCTACCCATGTTGCTGCTGAAAAATGGTGACACGGTTCCCCCACTGCTTCAACCTCTTGGTTGAGGTTAAAGCAGTGGGGGAACCGTGTCACAATTTTTCAGCAGCAACATGGGTCCACCATTTTTCAGCAGCAACAAGTCCATTATTGCACTTTGATCCACTAGGTGTTTAATATAATAGGATGAAGCAAACGTATGCTCATATGGCACTTTAGTCCACTAGGTACTCAATAAACTGTATCGGGATAAACAGTTCGTATGAACAATTCTCCTTATTGTGTTTTTTTCGATCGGTAAAACACTAACTTTCTTTCCCGAATTTTCAATATGCAGACTTTAGACAATCGAGTCAATGTAGCAGTATGCGTATATTCGATATGTACAGTACAGACCAAAAGTTTGGACACACCTTCTCATTCAAAGAATTTTCTTTATTTTCATGACTATGAAGATTGTAGATTCACACTGAAGGCATCAAAACTATGAATTAACACATGTGGAATTATATGCATAACAAAAAAGTGTGAAACAACTGAAAATATGTCATATTCTAGTTTCTTCAAAGTAGCCACCTTTTGCTTTGATTACTGCTTTGCACACTCTTGGCATTCTCTTGATGAACTTCAAGAGGTAGTCACCTGAAATGGTCTTCCAACAGTCTTGAAGGAGTTCCCAGAGATGCTTAGCACTTGTTGGTCCTTTTGCCTTCACTCTGCGGTCCAGGTCGCCCCAAACCATCTCGATTGGGTTCAGGTCCGGTGACTGTGGAGGCCAGGTCATCTGGTGCAGCACCCCATCACTCTCCTTCATGGTTAAATAGCCCTTACACAGCCTGGAGGTGTGTTTGGGGTCATTGTCCTGTTGAAAAATAAATGATGGTCCAACTAAACACAAACCGTATGGAATAGCATTCCGCTGCAAGATGCTGTGGTAGCCATGCTGGTTCAGTATGCCTTCAATTTTGAATAAATCCCCAACAGTGTCACCAGCAAAGCACCCCCACACCATCACACCTCCTCCTCCATGCTTCACGGTGGGAACCAGGCATGTAGAGTCCATCCGTTCACCTTTTTTTGCGTCGCACAAAGACACGGTGGTTGGAACCAAAGATCTCAAATTTGGACTCATCAGACCAAAGCACAGATTTCCACTGGTCTAATGTCCAATGTGAGCTGCGAGGAGTTCAGAGATGAGGGCTATACATCGAGTTGTCAGAGCAGCAACCTTGATGTGTTTGAATGAAAGCAAGATACCCTGCAGACAGACTGAAACTTAACCCTGTAGAACACAATCTGCTAAACTTTTTAAATAAATACCAAATAAAAAATTATTTTTAGGTGTTCATAGTCTTTAAGGGTGGTTTTACATACAGCTTTTTTGGGGGAGGGGGGGGGGGAAGGGTTATATACGTCTTCTTCCTGCTGGATCCACTTCTTTCTTTTGCTTTAAAAGCTGCATAAAAAATGTTGCACCTCTTTCAACAAGGAGGCATGGCTTAGCGGGAAAGGGCTGCAGATTACAATACACCAATATATACCAAGATTTTAGCGCAAAGTAGGCCAACTAATAAATGGTGTAAAGTTAGACAAAGGGGAAAATATACTAAGGCTGGTGTTACAAATGTTAGTCTTGGTATAAAGTCTGTTGGCACAGAATGTGCCACATTTACAAACCTGTAAATAGATTTGGCGGATTTCCAGGCACCATAATTTCAAATCAATGCCAGCTATGAGCTGCTGTAGTTGTGAACTATGATTTAAAGGGAACCTGTCACCAATTTTATGGTGTCCTAACTAAGGGCAACATAAATAAGTGACTGATTCTCTTAGCAAAATGCTGGGTCACTTTCTTTAATTGACCCAGTCAATCTGCCAACATCTTGTATTGAAAAGCTCCAGCTGATAATGATGAGTCATGAATATTCATGAGCTCCTGACTCTCCCCGCCCACCTGCTGCTGAATGACAGTTTTTTTCCATATGAATCAGCAGCAGGTGGGCAGGGGAGTGGCTATAGCTCTGAATTAAATATACTCTGGACTCAATGACATCACACTGGACTCAAATCAGCTCATTAGCATGGGGCATGTGGCATCTTTGTGTGTATATTATGAGGTAACCATCTGTCACACCAGTAAGTGAATACATCTAAGGCACTTTTTAGTAGTTAATGATTGTATATAATTAGTTAGATTATAGTCAGATATACACATGACAGGTTCCCTTTAAGCTTGTTTCTGGTGTAAATGAAAGTAAATCCAGTGGGCTGCTGGAGGCCACACCCCCTGACTTAGCCCCACCCACTTTTATCACCACTTTTAAAAAGTGGTGAGAGAAGTGAAAAGTCACAAATTATGCTCCTAATATGGTGTGCACTATAATTTGTGACTTTTTAAATGCCACAATATTGGAGTAAACAAATATTGGAGTATGCCAAAATGTCTAAAGATACGCCAAATGTATCATCTAGCATGGGGTATCTATAGACTGTAATTTACAATAAGCTTACACTGTTTAAATATTAGGCAAGATTAGTAAATCTACCCCAATACATGAAACCACCCTTATACAAGCTTTGTGAAATATATCTTACAAATATTTGAAAAAGCACTAAAAAATACCATGTATTCCCAAGTAGATGAAATGTAGGTTACTGCTGGGGAGCCATGATTGTTTATCATCTGTACTTTTATTGTGATCATGAGAAACATATAAAAACACATATTTATGTTTTAGATAAACGAAACTGGTATTTTTAGCCATAAATATACAATCTGATTTTCCACGACTTTTCTGAATTTCTCTGAAATTAGTACAGATGATACCATGGGGACGCATACTGGGAAACTGGCCATTGTTCAAAACTGAATGTAATGGAACCAAACCCATGGGGGATCAGCATGTGGTGGACTTATAATCTCAAGAATGTGCAGCAACAATCATCGTGGTTTCAAGGCCGAGATGTTTCCCAATCAATGTGATGCCGCTATATGAGTTACTTCTTATATATTTTTTCCCCCATGGTTCATGTGCAGGCAGGCATTGTGTTGGTTCCTGTGGCTTGATCCCTGGTGGTCGGTGGTACAGAGTTCCAATGGTTATTGGAGTCACTGTTATGTGCAGTGTACCCCACAGAACATGGGGTGCACTCTTCTTGCAATTAACTTTTTGTTCTGACTCCAAAACTTGCAAACAGACCTGCTTTTACAGTGCATGAAAGCCTTGCCCATGCATGGAGATCCGGACCACCAGGGGCATGTGGGAGTACAGATGTGGTCCGATGGGTTTAGTAGTAGTTGCCTAACGGACTTGTACCTTAGCATCCAGATATGGGGTGTAATACTTCACTTTAAGCAATATCTTGCAACCAAAAAGGGCGTTCCCTTCTGTGGTAGGCATATACTCCCGCTACATTATTTGTACAGGTTGCTAATCCATTCTTTACTCTTCAGATATGGAAAACCACACAGGTGGGCCAAACCGTGTGGAGTGTACTCAGGCACTGGAGGCTTCTCCTGAGCATGGTTACCGTAGAGTCAATAAAGTCATTTTTAAGACTGTTATGCTCTACAGATCTTCCTTTATACCTGTCTTGCATCTGGTCCACTTTCTCGAAATGTTCGGTCTCTATCCTGGGAGGTACCAGGTCCAGGATGAGCTGGCCTTTCAGCTTCACATTTGTGCTAGCCCTAAACTAGGCCAGGCTAGACTGGAATAGACTAGAGTAGACTGGAATTAACTGAACTCTAGAATGTCCTTCTCTTCTGTGTACAGAGGGTAACTCCAGCCTCATCTACTGGTGGCTGAAAATATGGCCTGTGATTACTATGTGCACATACATACATATGCAGGTATTACATATTAAAGCATATACATTTTGGTAATCCTCTAGCAGTTTGCAGTATACCGCGACTCTTGAAGCAGGATGCTGCCGAGGTCCAATAAATGTATTGCCCTCTAGTGCCTCTGTGGGTAACGGAGCAGTTACCATCTACTGACACAGAATACCTACAGCAAAGAATGTGGAGCACAATGCGACTGGAGCTCTAGCAGTGGATAGCCACAACTTCTCGATCACAATGAACACTATTCATTTTGAATTTACAGCCCACAACACTAGATTGCTTCTAATAGCTCAGTAATCAGAACTCTTTCCAGTCTGGTGCTTCTAACTTAACTAGTGTGTGCAGGTTGTGCAAGTCTCAGTCTCTATGGATAACACTCATAGCAGAGGAAGGACGGCAGTTACCTGTCAAGTGCAGAGTTTTCAGTCCTGAGGAGATTAACTTTACCACCTCTCTCTATCTTTCACAGCCACTGGCATGCTTCTAGGTGGTTCCTAGACCTGTTCCAAGCCCCTCTCTCACAACAGTCCATGCACTCACTGCGTACACACTTGTCAGGCTCTGATTTGCTTTAGCTAAGCCAGGTCCCTGGGATCTATCTAGATCTGCTATCTCAGCTCTGAAGTCTTCGAAGACACTCCAAGTGTTCTCACACACTACCTCACTTCCTGCCCTGCAGCTCTGTATATATCTGTAGCACTACAGGACCATATCTATAGCACTTCAGGACCATCTAACGGCCACCATAAACATAGCAGGCATACATTGAGTTAGTGTTGAATGCAATACAATATTAAACAGCACAGCATCATCAGATGCAACGTGCAGAAGTATGTAAAAAGCACCCAATCCAACAAACATGAAAAAACAAACAAACATTTTATTGCCTTTTTCCACCAGGATTTTGGACAGTTAAAAACATATAATGGCCCTAGAATTTCAAGAAATAAGGGGTGTGAGGACGTGACAGGCCTCATATATAAAGGAAAGTATGTATCTCCCAGAATGGTGCAGGAAACCTATTAAAGAGATACATATTGTGGTTTGCTGTGGTGCTCCTGAGACGTGCCACCAAGGTACCCTGCCTTGGCGGAGTGGAAGCCAGAGTGTCCCCTAAGATAAATAGTGGACACTGTTGTTACCCAGTATAGCTGGTAACAGCTAATTCGGGCCTGGCTTTTACTGGGAGTAAGCAAAGAGCTGGGTGGGTGCTAACTCCCCACGATCCACTCCGGGGTTTATACGTGGCCCATGTCCACGATTGCATTTAAAAGCAGCATGAGGCAGGGTGTGTCTGTTGAGTAAGAGACTGCAGATCACACACTGCAAGGCACGTGTGAAGGAAACACTGGCCTGTGGACTGGTTACCTGAGCCGGCTGCGATCCGGCTGTAACTGAACTGTAAGTTGGCTGGAACAAGCAATAAACAGTGTTGAAGAGACTTTGTTGTGTCCCTGCCTTTCCCCAAAACTGGTCTTAGGAGCCCACGGCATTACAGGGGATTCAGATGCTTTTATAGATCAAACTTGGCTACTCAGGTATATAGTCAAGTAAACCACTAAAGAATTATTTTGACTTCCATAAAAAATTGCCTTTCAGTTAAAAAGAACCTGCAATATACTCACTTTTTAAATTCTGCTCTATTTTATCTCTACTGGTGTGATGATGAGATAATGTGCCATACTAGACTATTCTGCATTTGTCTTCAATGGTCATATGTCCAGCATCTTGCTGTAAAAGTAAATAGGATCTGGTGGGGGGACATGGCACCAGCACGGGAAAGGTGCTGAATTAAAAAATAGACTGTTTCATGTTTTCAGATATACTACTGAGCTTAAGTTGGGAACCCATTTAAATATAGTAATGTAATTTCTCTTTTCTATGTTGGACTAATTCTATGAAAGCATTGGAAACTGTGGACATGAAGAGGCCTACATAGCAAAAGTTGTTATTTATTATTGACTGAAACTCACAAATGAATACACTGCAGTGTCAGGATAGGAAATGTTTGTGTGTGATAGATGATTTCCCCATTTTGCATAGACAGTACAATACATACCAAGGTCAGCAACGCTACACCATTGACACTTTGACCTAGTTCCTTCCTTATCCCTTGTCTGACTCAGTGTTGTATCATATTTCTTAATATTCACACCATTGACAGGTTTTAACATAAAGGACCTGCACAACAGAAAAAGAAGAAATTCAGATTTCTTATCCAAGTTTAGTTTGTAAACATCTAATAGAATGTATCTCAATTAGTGATTACTGAATAATTCAAAATATATCTGAAATGAGATATAGTCTGAAAATGGTTGTTACAGCAGTGGGTGTGGAACTACTGTGACAACCAACCTGTTTGACTTTGGGCTAGACCTAAGGGAGTTATCATGACTGTCCCCTGATAGTCACCCTTTACCTCCATACAGGGATTAGGACGTTGCTGCAGGGGAACCACTACAGTGCTACCTCTTGGAATAGTCCTGGTGTGGTTACTTGCTGAGACACAGGTGGGTGACACCAAGGGAAGAGGCAAATTCATAGTCAGGAAACAAGCAGAGATCAGGGCAGTTTTGTGTAAAACAATCCAAGGGTCAGAGCAGGTGGGGCAGAATCAGTATGGTAAACAGGCACAGGTCAGGACAGGAGGCAGATGGTCATGATCCAGGAATCATGCAGAAGTAGGTACACTGGTGGAAAAAGACGATCATAGCTCTTTACAAGCTCTAGCAGGTTAGGGAGACCTAGATCTTCACAGACCAATTGCTCAGGCAAGGAAGTGAGGTCAGCAGCACAGCTAAATAAGGGAGTCAATTGGCTCATTAGTCAAGGAGCTGAGAACAGGATCAGAAAGGGCATTAACCACTGCAGTGCTGCAGGGAAAAGTCTCTGTAATACACACACAGAAAGAGGCCTTGTAGCCAGGCATCGGCCAGCATAATGGGACACACAGAAGTCCAGTAACTAGGCAGAAGCTAGGTGAGTGATGCAGCATCTGTGTCCTTCATGGAAATGGAGAGCGGAGTGGGCAGGCATCACTGTCATAACAATGAGGAGAAAATAAAATACAAAGTATGTTAGAAAGTTGTAAAAGTTTTCATTCATAGAGTGAATATGCTTTATTGAAGGGATACTAAGTATACCATGGGTCCTGGGCTATATAAAGCTTGCACCTCACAAATAGTTGTTAAAAGTTGTTAAAATGATATGATACTTATTGCCTAGATACAGTACCAGAATCAAGCTTATTACATAGATATAGTAACAGAACCAAGCTTACTATGTAGATACGGCACCATAACCATGTGTACTACATAGATACACCAACAGCAGGGCCGGCACTTCCATATAGGCAATGGGGGCAATTGCCCCAGGGCCCCCGACTCCGTAGGGGCCCCCAAGCCCACCACCCAACACCGGCCGCTCCCGAGCCTTTTTTTATTTTTTTGTGAGGCCTCGCGCTGGTGGGGGCCTTGCTCTGGCTTCGGAAAGGGGGCCAGTGGCGGCAGCTGGTCACAGGGAGTTGAACACTTCCATTGTGGAAGCGTTCATTTCCATAGTCATCTGTATCGCCGTCCTCAGGACAGCTATACAGATGCCTGTGCTGTGGGGCAGGGGAAGGAGAGGCGTCTCCCTTCCCTGTTCCTCTGATAGGCTGCGGGCCTTGTGCCAGCAGCCTATCAGAGGCCGGTGCAGGCGGCACAGTGACGTCATTGCGCCGCCTGAGCCGTACAGCGTGGGACCCGGAAGAGGCCTGCATTGCATCGCTGTGATGGAGGTAAGTATAAGTGTTTTTTTTTTATATACCAGACTTTTACTGCCACATGGGGGGAGCGGGAGGCACTTTATACTGGCACATGGGGTGGGGGGGGTTAGGCACTTGATACTGGCACATGGGGGTGGGGGGGTTGGCACTTGATACTGGCGCATGGGGGAGCGGGAGGCACTTGATACTGGCACATGGGGGTGGGTGGGTTTGGCACTTGATACTGGCACATGGGGGGGTTTGGCACTTGATACTGGCATATGAGGGGGTTTGGCACTTGATACTAGCACATGGGGGGATTGGCACTTGATACTGGCACATGGGGGGTGTTGGCACTTGATACTGGCACATGGGGGGTGCTGGCACTTGATCCTGGCACATGGCGGGAGCGGGAGGAACTTCATACTGGCACATGGGGGTGGGTGGGTTTGGCACTTGATACTGGCACATGGGGGGGTTTGGCACTTGATACTGGCACATGGGGGGTTTGGCACTTGATACTGGCACATGGGGGGGTTTGGCACTTGATACTGGCACATGGGGGGATTGGCACTTGATACTGGCACATGGGGGGTGCTGGCACTTGATACTGGCACATGGGGGGTGTTGGCACTTGATCCTGGCTCATGGGGGGGTTTGGCACTTGATACTGGGACATGGGAGGTTGGCACTTGATACTGGCACATGGGGGTTGGCACTTAATACTGGCACATGGGAGGGTTTGGCACTTGATACTGGCACATGGGGTGGGGGGGGGTGTTGGCACTTGATACTGGCACATGGCAGGTGTTGGCACTTGATCCTGGCACATGGGGGGTTTGGTACTTGATACTGGCACATGGGAGGTTGGCACTTGATACTGGCACATGGAGGGTTGGCACTTAATACTGGCACATGGGAGGGTTTGGCACTTGATACTGGCACATGGGGTGGGGGGGGTTAAGCACTTGATACTGGCACATGGGGGTGGAGGGGTTGGCACTTGATACTGGTGCATGGGGGGAGCGGAAGGCACTTGATACTGGCACATGGGGGTGGGTGGGTTTGGCACTTGATACTGGCACATGGGGGTTTTTGCGCTTGATACTGGCATATGAGGGGGTTTGGCACTTGATACTGGCACATGGGGTGGATTGGCACTTGATACTGGCACATGGGGGTGTTGGCACTTGATACTGGCACATGGGGGGTGTTGGCACTTGATCCTGGCATATGGGGGAGTTTGGCAAATGATACTGGCACATGGGGGGAGGCACTTGATACTGGCACATGGGGGGAAGAGAGGCACTTGTTACTGGCACATGGGGGGATTGGCACTTGTTACTGGCACATGGGGGGCATGGAGAGGCACTTGTTACTGGCACTTGGGGGCATGGAGAGGCCCTTGTTACTGACACATGGGGGCATGGAGAGGCACTTGTTACTGGCACATGGGGGCTTGGGGAGGCACTTGTTACTAGCACATGGGGGGTGGAAGAGAGGCACTTGATACTGGCACATTATTATGGGGCAATGTGGCAGATTCTACTGAGGCCACAAAGAAGGGGTATTTTATATGGGGGGCTCTGTGTGGTACTAGTATTAACAGGGGTATTATCTGTTTCTGCAGTATAGTATTGGGGAGCACAGCGGCACAGTATTGGGGGTAGTAGGATGATTTGTCCAGAAGATGGGAGAATGATTGAAAAATAGTAAACTAAGACAAAATGGTGGTCTGGTCTGAAGATCTGAAAGGAGAAGATGAGGACAGAGAACATCTACATCAAAGGAGACGTCGCTGGATGTAAGAGGTATGGGGCGCTGTATTTCTGTAGTGATGGGGGGATGTTAAAGTCAGCAAGTGTCGTGTGGGGGGAGGCCTTATTGTTTTTCGCCCCAGGGCCCCATTTCACCTAGAACCGGCCCTGACCAACAGAGCCAAGCTTCCTGCATAGATATACTAACATAACCAAGCTTAGTACATAGATACAGTACATAGATACAGATATGGTACCAGGACCAAGCTTCCAGCATAGATACAATAATGATTTATGTTAGGGAATTGATGTAAATGTTGTCAGGACTGTGTGAGGAAAATCCTGTTAGAATATCTAGAAAATCAGCATGTTTGGGAGAGCTTAGGGTGATGCTAATATGGGTAGAGGAGATGTTGTGCCACTTAACTGATACATTCGGCATGAATATTGCACAACCTCTAAAGTTTTGTTGACTGTTTACCTGTTACTGGACATCTTGGTGAACTTTTATATCATGGATACAGGAAACCATCAGTTTCACTCTGTATTCAGCAAAACTGGTAATTTATTCATATAAACCTCTGATCTTTCTAAGCTTCAGTCATGTGGATGGTCCTGGTAACGACAGCTGACTCTGAATAGAGAAGCATAGAGAATTTTCTGCAAGTCAGTGAGTAGGACCGTCCATGTGACTCCTAAACGTATGCTCAATAAATAAAGAAATTACAAGTTTCCTGAATCTTTTCCCATAAAACGATGTAACTTTTACTCTATAACTTGCTGTTTGCACTGGATTCTCATGTGACAGCCTCCTTTCATAATGGTCAGACATACTCAGTTTCCTCACACTTTCTTGGGTTCTGTAAACTAGAGGTTTCTGATGATATGGGCTCAACATCTCAAGCATAATAAGTTTCTGTTTGATAATGAATAATCCATATCCAGAGAATCAGTTTATGTGTACGATGCATTGGAATTTTGACTTATAGTGACCATAGGACTCTGGAAACTGGGGGAATGGGGGGGGGGGTTAAATATTTGTTCAGACATAATTCTACATGTAAACACGGTCAAGTTTAAGCCCATAGGCTCTTCAAGGAGTAATTAAAGCAGCTTTTAAGATCCTGGGGTTAGGCATACTTTTTTCTTACACAGTTTAACTTGAAAGTCATCTTTTTCTGAGATTGTGACTCCAAAGGATTATACATGAATCAACAGAGGACGTATTATACATACTCTCAATCTATATTTCCCTCAAATCCATTCATTACTACACAGTAACAACAAAAGTAGTAAACTACAAGATAAAGGGAACCTGGCACATTAAGTATGGTATCTGACCTGCAGGCAGTATGTTATAGAGCATGGATGTCAAACTCATGGCCCTCCAGATGTTGCAAAACTACAACTCCCATCATTCCCTGATAGCTGTAGAATGCCCAGGCATGATGGGAGTTTGACATCCCTGTTATAGAGGATTGAGGAGGCCAGGATTGTTATAGAGCTGGAGGAGCTGAGCAGATTGATTCTGTATATAGAGCTTTGTCAGAAAGGATTCAGTAAAACTAGAATTTTATTCATTTACATCTCTGCTTATTCTTTGCTTAGTAGTCCAGTGTGCGGTCCTATCTGGTAACTGCACATACAGAAATAGTTCAGTCACTAATGAGGACTGGACTTATAAAATCACTTGTCAGGACTGGCCATTGGATTCATAGAAAGAGCAATAATTAAACTACAAATTAAAATACAAGTTTTAATGAAACTTTTCCCAAAACTATATATCAATTTGCTTAATTCCTGCTGCTCGATAACAATCCTGACTTCAGAGACAGTAGGACAACATGCACAAGTCTCCTCCTGCTCTGCAACATAATGGTACATTGCAGCGGGAAGGCAGTTTATGGCGCTCATAAGATATGTCCACACCATCACTTATAGGTCAGCTCCTTGTCATAAATTAAATGCAGGAGGTATAGGGCATATCAAGACCGGGGTAGCACATGTGCAGTGGCCAGGGAGGAGCCAGAGCAGAGGATGGGAGTGGTAGTGGCTCTGGCTGTTACAGCAATTCACAATGGCTTTCCTCACATCGTTGCTCGCTGTGCAATGGAAGAACATAACACCCTTTATTTTCTCAGGCACACATTGGTTTATGGAAGTATGGTGCTCATAATGTCAAGTGTTTGTATGGGTGCAAGGCAGGGCATGTAGAGTGCAATGGCCGATGTATGGTGCAGAAGTCAGTACCCAGGCCAGAGGTAATAGAATAAACGTCTTTCTTTACTCAAGGAGTTGTGGCTCACCCAACTATAGCAGTCATAGTTCCAACTGTACACAGTGCGGTTCTCTCCCAGGTAGCGATATATGGATTTAGCAAAGGATGGAAGTTATGGCCCTCTCTCCTCTCTCTTCCAGTAGAAACTATGGCAGGCAATAGTAGTCTGGCAATAATGGCTGTAGTGTCTAGTGTGCGATACAGGGTTTTGAATGATGATGGGTTTTGAACTTCTGGTCAGGACATGTCCAAATGTGAAGGATGTCTTAACAGTGTCCCTCACAGCAGTAAAGTCTTAACAACTTTTGGTAGCAGGTTACTTTACTGACCCCAAAGCAAAGACATGCAGATTCTAAGTTATCCAATT